>NW_026870107.1:10000-17500 GCF_963584025.1 Labrus mixtus | reverse complement strand
TCACTTTGAAGTCTATGACAGTTTACTTCGTGATGTGGAAGTTAACGTGTGTCACTGATATGCAGATTCATGGACCCCCCCCCACCCTCATGTGACAGAAACCTGAGTTTTGGTTCAATCTTCTAAATCAACCCCCTCTCACCAGTTTGCCGACTAGACCGGATCCACAGGCCACGTCCAGAACCTTGACGTCCTCATGACTCCCGGGAAGGTTCCTATTCAGGAAATCTACCACTATGTTAGGAGCTCTGTAGCTGATGGTCTCTGAGTCCTGTTAGGGGGACATGTTAGGGTCAGTGTGGGACAGGATGATGTCATTATGTGGAAAAAGGCAGGTAGGAGTTTGTGTCCACTGACCCGTTCGTATGTCGGAGCCCAGCTGTCGTAGAACTTCATCCTCTCCTGGGGGTCCAGGTTTTTACTGGAGTGAAGGAAAGCCCTCACATCGTCCACAGATCTGCAGCAGTCCGACATGATGAGGAGACGACTTCCTGCCGGAGGAGAGACAATTAACATACCCTTTAAAAAGTGCAGGAATGCAGTGAAACATGAGTTCAGGGTTTAGACATGTCCCTGTGCTCTGGGACGTTCTCTCTGTGTGTCCTCAGCTGTCACTCATTCTTTAAGACATTCCTGCTTGCTGGCTGTGTGTGATCAGAGCTGCAGCACCAGATGTTCCACATGTTTATAACTCTGTGCCTTCAGGCTGCATCATATACGGAGTATAAGGACACAAAAAACATCTGAGGGCGCGGTCACACCGGCAATCGGTACCGTGCGGTGCTGAAGAACGATTTCAGGTTGAAGGGTTGTGTTCAGATATTTCAGTTTAAGAAAATGTACGAAGTTGTCAGACTGTATGAAGTTGTCAGTTAGTGTGTTTTGTGTTTGTGTTCCTTCTTATTTCTGAGGAAGTGAAGACTGAATGGTCAGATTGTTTTATGTTGGTATTCATTCAGTGATTGTAACTGGACAAACCATCCAGACATTTTTGTTTTGTTTGAGTAAGAGGCAGGCAAAACAAGATTTCTTCTTCTCCCTGCTCCTTTCTTCCGTCCATGAGATAAAGTGTGAATAATTTTTTTTTCTTTTTTTAGTTGTTTTTTTGACATGTACGGAACAAATAATAAAATGAAATGAAATACAGCACATGCACGACTTTATGTTATTATGAAGCGTTTACTTTGAGTCACTTCAATCAGATACAGACAGAAGTCTCTCTTTCATATAAAAACATTGTTTAAATTCATGTAAAGAAGTATGATGTACTCACCTGTGTGTTCCTGTAGCAGCAGGTATATGAGGACACAGTGATTACAGCTGGTGGAACTGGTTTATAAGGAGGGTTAGGGTTAGGGGGGGGGGGGGGGGGGACAGGACAGGACAGGAAGGGTGTCTGGTCTGACAGGTAATGTTGTCACCAGGACTCAAAAAAACACACCCAGTAAGCAATTAAACACAGATAAACAAGTCTACTCTACAAAGCCAAAGTGCAGTATCTGCTCCTCAATCTGTGACAGTTTCATAGTTCTACTGCTTTATTTCCCAGAGATGTTGGGTTTTTTAGTTACGCAGTATCTGTAAAATACACTGTGAAACAAAGGCAAACTGCAGTAAGTGACACTTACTGCAGTTTGCCTTTGTTTTAGGACCAACCAGGATCAATCAATCAATCAATTTTTATTTGTATAGCGTCAACTCATAACAAGTGTTATCTTGAGACACTTTACAAAAAGCAGGTAAAAGACCTTACTTATTGTTATGTTACATAAAGCAGGTAAAAGACCTTACTCATTGTTATGTTACAAAAAGCAGGTAAAAGACCTTACTCATTGTTATGTTACAAAAAGCAGGTAAAAGACCTTACTTATTGTTATGTTACAAAAAGCAGGTAAAAGACCTTACTCATTGTTATGTTACATAAAGCAGGTAAAAGACCTTACTCATTGTTATGTTACATAAAGCAGGTAAAAGACCTTACTCATTGTTATGTTACAAAAAGCAGGTAAAAGACCTTACTTATTGTTATGTTATATAAAGCAGGTAAAAGACCTTACTCATTGTTATGTTACATAAAGCAGGTAAAAGACCTTACTCATTGTTATGTTACATAAAGCAGGTAAAAGACCTTACTCATTGTTATGTTACAAAGATCTGGTCTATCCATCATGAGCACTTTAGCAAAGCAGCAAAAGTTACAGTGGTAAGAAAAAACTTTCTTATTAAAAGGCAGAAATCTTCGGCCGGATCCCCGGCTCATGATGAAACAGTCTTCACAGGACTAGACTGCTCTTGACAATCTTGAGGAGTCTAAGAGAGCTCAAGAGCTCCCAGGAAAGTAGGTGGTTAGTGACTGAGATTTATAGATAGATACATGCAGTAATATGATGTACTGTATATGCAGAGAGAGAGAGAGAGAGAGAGAGAGAGAGAGAGAGAGAGAGAGAGAGAGGAGCTCAGGGTGCCAGTTCCCCCGGTAGTCTAAGCCTATAGCAGCATAACTAAGAGCTGGTCTACACCAGCACCAGCCCTAACTATAAGATTTATCAAAAAGGAAAGTTTTAAGTCTAATCTTAAAAATACAGACTGTGTCTGCCTCCCGGACCCCGGCTGGAAGGCGGTTCCAGAGGAGAGGAGCCCGATAACTGAAGGCTTTACCCCCCATAGTACATTTAGAGACTGTAGGTACCACTAGCAGGCCTGATAACTGAAGGCTTTACCCCCCATAGTACACTTGGAGACTGTAGGTACCACCAGCAGGCCTGATAACTGAAGGCTTTACCCCCCATAGTACACTTGGAGACTGTAGGTACCACCAGCAGGCCTGCACTCCGGGACCGCAACGCTCTCGAGGGACAGTACGGCACTAGTAGCTCCTTAAGATAAGATGGTGCCTGGCCATTTAGAGCTTTGTAGGTGAGAAGAAGGATCTTGAATTCTATTCTAGACTGTATAGGGAGCCAGTGCAGAGAAGCCAGGACAGGAGTAATGTGGTCCCATTTCCTGGTTCTGGTCAGTACACGAGCTGCAGCATTCTGGACCCGTTGAAGAGTCTTTAGAGATTTGCCAGAGCACCCTGACAAAAGAGAGTTACAATAATCCAGTCTGGAGGTAACAAATGCATGAACTAGTTTTTCTGCATCACTTTGCGACAGGATATTCCTGATCTTGGATATATTACGAAGGTGAAAATAGGCTGTTCTTGAAACTTGACTGATGTGAGAGCTAAAAGACATATCTTGATCAAAAATAACTCCTAGAGGATAAGGCTCATAACCAGGACACTCAATTTAAAGGCACTGGGGAGGTTACTTACAGCACTCAGTGGGTAAAAATATGCAGAAAAGGGAGATATGTAAAGCAAAGATGTGAAAATGTTTCAGTTATTTTTGATACCAGATGTTTTAAAACGATTCAATCACTCTTATGTTACTAGCCAAAAGTAGCCAACCTGAAGTAAAAATAAATCTACAGATGTTAACGTAATATTTGTATCCAACGACTGCTGCAAGTGAAAGAGAGAGAACAGTGGTGGTTTCTGTTTATCGAGTACTTTTAAAGTCTCAAAAAGATGTAAAAGTTATGTTTATATCTCTCACAGAGTACATTTTGGTACTTGATGCCCAGGCTGATAAAACTGTTCTAATTACACGTGTGTCATATGTGTCTCGTAGAACGCATTCATGTGTTGCATTCAGTGTTAATTAATTAATTAACTGATTTTAATCAATTGTTCAGTTCATGTGCTCTATATATATATACTTATTTCTCGTTTACTGCACATAGTTCTGTTTACATCTGTTTACATCTGTTAGTCTGATCACTGTCCACTTCTATCTACTCTTTTATATTTTGTATTTTAAGTTAAGTTTTAGCTTTAAGTTGTATTTAAATTGACACTTTATATTTAGGTTAAAATGTTTTGTCTACCTGCACTGTTGTTAATTTACTGCTCTGTGTGCCTTTGAATTGCCCCCCGGGGACAAATAAAGTTTTTTGAATTGAATTGAATATGAATTGTTGCTCACACACCCAAACATACAGGCCTGTAACTGTAAGATTTAGTTTATAACATATAAATATATTTTCATCTGATCTATAAAATAATAAAATAAAATAGGAATCAAAACAAATGAGTGGAAAATAATATACATCTTGTTTTTCAACTCAATTACATAAAAACCCATTAACAATTGTTAGTTACTGCAGCCCATCAGTGTTTGGACATATAATTATTCAGCAGTAAAACAAAAGCAAAGTAAAACTGAAATGGTTAACCTGAAGTTCAAATTACAAAATGTTTCAAATTAATTTCACTTTCATCTAATCAATCATACCATTGTTTTTTAAATACCATTTTATACGCTTGGCAAACAAAAAACACAAAAAGCTGGTGTGTGTGTGTGTGTGTGTGTGTGTGTGGGGGGGGGGGGGTTGTGTATGTGTATGTGTGTTTTTGTGTGCGTGTGTGTGTATGTTTGTGTGTTTTAGAATGGGTGTGTATGTGACTTCCTGTGCTCCTGCAGCCAGCCTCTAGTGGACACTCGAGGAACTGCAGGATTTTACACTTCAGCATCGGCTTCATTTTTGAAAACCAGACAAAATAGTTCTGGTGCTTCTCCGGCAGCGCTACACATATACTGACAACGAGCGGTTAACAGTTTGTTGTCAGTATGCTAAAGGTTAGCTTCATAGTTAGCTTCATAGTTAGCATACCGGTTCTGTTGGAACAGTAAACTTAATTACTGCTAATTACTTCCATAAAGAAGACGTGGTTTGTTTGATTGGTTGATTGAGTGACACACATAACGACCAATCAGTGTGGATTTCACACCAGAGGTAAAGTGATGCTTAGTGCTGCTCACAGAGGAAACAAACTGACCAATGAAACAGATCAGAGTTAAAGTAACAGAAATATAAATGTTAAGCCGCCTCACTCTGACGTTTAAAACAGAAATAAATAAAACACACTTCCTGTTTGGATGGTTTCCTCTTCATGTACATACAAGAACAATTCCTGTTTATTATCTAACACAGACTGACGCAGAACAGGGGGGCGGGGCCTACGCTCCCGCGAGGACCACTCCAGTGAGGAAGACAATATGAAGACATCTCACTCTGCACACATTTTGTGGAACCGAAGAAGCTGGGCTATAATGACAATATTTGATTTAACATTTGTTTTACCAGAAAAATATTCTGGTCAGAAGAAATCAGAAGCGTTGAGCAGAGAGAAACATTCAGTCATCTAACAATCCTTTATCCTGCTTTAAATTTAAAATCTTCAAAGTCGACTAAATGTTCTAGTTTATAATAGAGCAAACACACTGAAAGCACTTTCACCAAAGACAGAGTGAGTTTATGGAGTGACAAACATGATGATTATTGGAGATCAAAGGTTACAGCTGCTGGCTTTTCCTTTAGTTTGCTGCCTTGGACAGAGAAGGTTTGAAAAAAAAACACCTCATTAACGTTGTTATAAGTTGTAATGAATGCTTATCACTTTTAAGGACTATTATAAAGCATTATAAGAGCAGACTCTACTTCTTGAGGAAGCTTAGGTCTTTTAATGTGTGTAGCAAAATGTTATCCATGTTTTATCAGACTGTTCTGGTAAGTGCCATTTTCTTTGCAGCCGTCTGTTGGGGAGCAGCATCAGGGCTTGTGACTCTAAAAGCTTAACAAGCTGATTAGGAGGGCTGGCTCTGTGCTGGGGACTGCTGTGGAGCCCCTGGAGGTGGTGATGGGGAGAAGGATGATACAGAAACTGTTGAACATTATGGACAATAACATGCATCCCTTACACAATCTCGTGTGTGAACAAAAGAGTGTTTTTAGTGGGAGGCTACGGCAGCTAAGCTGCAAAAAGGACAGATTTAAAAATACTTTTTTACCTACTGCAATTGCACTTTATAACGACTCCCCTTTAAGTAAGGACAGAAGACATTTAAACTTTTAAACTTTAGCCTGAGCTGCATATATCAAACTGTATTGTGGGCTCATGGTTTTTTGTATGTGTGGGATATGTATGTATATATGTGTTGTGTTGTGTGTTTGTATGTATGCTGGCTGCTTGAACACCTAAATTTCCCTGCTGGGATGAAAAAAGTATATCTTATCTTATCTTAAATGGGGCTTGATGCATTATAAGTTCATATAAAGTGTAACCGAAATCACTACATTTTATTCACATGTTTTCTTTTTCCTGCCGAGTGAGTCATTACTCTATTAGACGATCCTGGTCCAGTCGCAGCCTCCCTGCATCCTCGCGCGAGCATCACTGTGCACCGAGCCGAGCGGAGCCGAGCCAAGCCGAGCAGCAACCGACAGAGACACCGACCCTCCGAGCGGACGACGGCTCCGTCAGCGGGCATATGAGGACTTCACCCCCCGGTTCAGCGGCTTGTTTTCGGTGATTTCGCTCCTCGTCGCCTCTCTGGATGGATGTGAAGTAAAAAGGCCCCGCTGTCGTCAGTCGGTGTCCTCTCCATCTCTGCGCTCTTCTTCCCCCGCTCCGTCAGCACCGCATCCTGCCCTCATCCACAAAATGGCGGACATGATCGAGCTGGGACCCGCCTACGGTAAGAACCGGGCCCTTTCTCTGCCCCGCGTACGAGCTGATTACCGTCCACATAAAGAGACCCTCCGTCGTGTTTTTGTCCTGCGTGTATGTTATTTTATCATCACTTCAGCGGCTCCGTGGGGTCAAAATGTCCTGTCATCTTCATACCGTTAATGAGGCGTTGTCATGCCAACACCCTGAAAACTCCATCTGATGAATTTACTCTTTAAAACGAACCAGCCGCCATGATGACCACCGTTAGTTAGCTAAATGATGTCACAGCACAGAGATATGAACTGAAGTGTCGTGTAAAGTCTATAAACCAGCACTGATTCATTTCTTTACACATTAATGTTATAATTCAGGATGTAAAATAAAAAAATAACAGCAGGGCGGGCCAGTCAGGGTGGGTAGGGGTGACGTCATGTCTGTGTCCTGTTTATTGTAGAAACAGAGAAATTCAACCTTTAATCAACTTTAATTTACTGATATTAGTGATAATAAGGAAGAAAAGATGGCGTGGAATAAAGCAGCTGACAGATCAAACATTGTGCTCTGATTTAATTAAAAAAACAGAATATTATGAATAATGTAAAGGTCCAATCAGTGAGCTGTGTAGAGAGTGAGATGATAAAGGTCCAATCAGTGAGCTGTGTAGAGAGTGAGATGATAAAGGTATCTTACTATCTGATCATTAAGGAAACATGTTGAAGTGCTGGCTTCTCTGACAACAATGCAGCAGCCAGTATGTCCTCCTTCTAACTTTAGATTCTGCTCCTGAATGCTCTGGATTTGTTTGGACCAGAGAAGGTAGGCAGGTTTTGGATTTGAAAACAGCCTGACAAACCGCTCGGCTCCTACAAGATGTGATCTGTTAACTGGGCTTGTTTACATCAGGGTAGCAGGACCGGCCCGTTTGTGGCTTCAGTTTAACAAAT
>NW_026870107.1:0-5000 GCF_963584025.1 Labrus mixtus | reverse complement strand
TTCCCCCCCCCCACCCTCCTCCACACCTTGTTCCTCTGATGATTCTAATGAGACCTCAGGGGAGGTTTGGTGGTGACATCACTGTGTCTTCTAGCAGTGATGATGTCACACTGTAAAAACGATGATGTCATCCTCTCTGACCAGATTGAGAAACTGCCCTTCTGGGATAAATAAAGTTTTCTGAATCTGAATCAGCCTCTGGACTGTGCTGGATGTAGTCCAGGTGCATCATGGGAGTCCTCTGCTCAGACTCAGTGTGGTGTGTCGTCGTCCTTCATGTTGAAACTGAGAATTACAGCAGCAGTGATGTGACTTGAACGCAGCATGTGTTCATGTGTCTCTGTACTAACCCCCCCCCCCTTCTGTGTCTCAGCCATGTCTCCAGTCCTGGCGGGCTTCCTGGGCGCCGGCGTTCTGGTTCTGGTGGTGGTCGTTCTGGTCCTGCTTTGGTCCTTCTGTCAGCGGCGTTACCTGCGGATCTCTGGACGCTACAAGCTGCACGGCGACCGTTACTGTGATGCAGAGGACCCCCCCTACAAGTTCATCCACATGCTGAAGGGCATCAGCATTTACCCAGAATCCCTCAGCGGCAGCAAGAGAATCGTACGCGGCATCCGGCGTGCTGACCGCTCTGACCGTGACAGTGAGCGAGGCTGCCCGGGCGCCACAGGGCGGGGCATGGTGCTGGTGGACGCAGAGAACAACATCCTGGACGTCCCGGGTCAGCTGCAGATGAGCCACCTGGTCCCCCCTGCTGGGCCAGGCCCCGCCCACAGCCAGGCTCGTCTGGAGCGGGCGCTGCCGGTGCGAGCAGACTACTGCTGCCTGGACAGCAGCTCGTCCAGCAGCAGCCAGACCAGCAGCAAGACGGCGTCCCCCTTCACGCCGGCCTCCTCGGACCCCGAGCCCGAGCCCAGCCTGGGCGCCATCAGCCTCACTGTCGACTACAACTTCCCCAAGAAGGCCCTGGTGGTGACCATCGTAGGGGCCCGGGGCCTCCCCGCCATGGACGAGCAGGCGGGCAGCTCGGACCCGTACGTGAAGATGACCATCCTCCCAGAGAAGAAGCACCGCGTCAAGACCCGCGTGCTCAGGAAGACCCTGGACCCGCTCTTCGACGAGACCTTCACCTTCTACGGCGTGGCGTACAGCGCGCTCCCCGAGCTCACGCTGCACTTCCTGGTGCTCAGCTTTGACCGCTTCGCACGCGATGATGTCATCGGGGAGGCCGTGGTGCCGCTGAAGGGCGTGGACCCAAGCACGGGGAGAGTCCACCTGAGCCAGCAAATCAGCAAGAGGAACATGCAGGTGAGGGGGGCGGGGCTAAACGGGTTGCAGGGGTGCAAACTGGGAAATTCACCCTTTTGGATCCCAAATATGTCATTTGTGTGATTCATTTAGATCTGCAATAAAAACATTTGGAGGAAGGGGGGTCCCATTTATAAAAAGGGACTGAAGGTTGGGAGCAACAGAACATAGATATCAACAAGCAATTGTGTTTTTCTTATTGTTTCTTCTTTAGTCTGAATGATAAAATCTTCTGTAAATTCACATTTTAAAGCTGATATTTAAAAAAAGTCTTCCCGGGGGGGCATGCCCCCAGACCCCCGTAGGGGGTTTGGATCCATGTCACCTTTTTCATCCCTGATGAGTTTGCACCCCTGGGGTTGTTAAAGGAGTGCACATCCATAGAGTTCACTTCCTGTTTCAGAGACGCAGCGATCTGATTCCCAAACATGACAGGATTTGAAAACGCTGGGAGTGAGGGAGGAGGAGGGAGGGAGGAGGCAGGAGTAAGTAAGGGAGGAGGAAGGGAGGGAGAAGAAGTGAGGGAGGAGGAAGTGAGGAGGAGGAAGTGAGGAGAAGGCAGTGAGGGAGGAGGGAGAAGGGAGTGAGGAGAAGAGAGTGAGGGAGGAGGGAGAAGGGAGAAGGCAGTGAGGGGGGAGGCAGTGAGGGGGGAGGCAGTGAGGGAGGAGGGAGTGAGGAGAAGGGAGTGAGAGAGGAGGAGTGAGGGAGAAGGCAGTGAGGGAGGAGTGAGGAGAAGGGAGTGAGGGAGGAGGAGTGAGGGAGAAGGCAGTGAGGGAGGAGGAGTGAGGAGAAGGGAGTGAGGGAGGAGGAGTGAGGAGAAGGGAGTGAGGGAGGAGGAGTGAGGATAAGGCAGTGAGGGAGGAGGAAGAAGGGAGGAGGAGAAGGGAGTGAGGGAGGAGGAGTGAGGAGAAGGCAGTGAGGGAGGAGGAAGAAGGGAGGAGGAGAAGGGAGTGAGGGAGGAGGGAGTGAGGAGAAGGGAGTGAGGGAGGAGGAGTGAGGAGAAGGGAGTGAGGGAGGAGGAGTGAGGAGAAGGCAGTGAGGGAGGAGGAGTGAGGAGAAGGCAGTGAGAGAGGAGGAGTGAGGAGAAGGGAGTGAGGGAGGAGGAGTAAGGGAGAAGGCAGTGAGGGAGGAGGGAGTGAGAGAGGAGGAGTGAGGAGAAGGGAGTGAGGGAGGAGGAGTGAGGGAGAAGGCAGTGAGGGAGGAGGAGTGAGAGAGGAGGGAGTGAGGGAGGAGTAGTGAGGGAGGAGGAGTAAGGGAGAAGGCAGTGAGGGAGGAGGGAGTGAGAGAGGAGGAGTGAGGAGAAGGGAGTGAGGGAGAAGGCAGTGAGGGAGGAGGAGTGAGGAGAAGGGAGTGAGGGAGGAGGAGTGAGGGAGAAGGCAGTGAGGGAGGAGGAGTGAGGAGAAGGGAGTGAGGGAGGAGGAGTGAGGAGAAGGGAGTGAGGGAGGAGGGAGTGAGGAGAAGGCAGTGAGGGAGGAGGAGTGAGGAGAAGGGAGTGAGGGAGGAGGGAGTGAGGAGAAGGCAGTGAGGGAGGAGGAGTGAGGAGAAGGCAGTGAGGGAGGAGGGAGTGAGGAGAAGGCAGTGAGGGAGGAGGAGTGAGGAGAAGGGAGTGAGGGAGGAGGGAGTGAGGAGAAGGCAGTGAGGGAGGAGGAGTGAGGGAGGAGGAGTGAGGAGAAGGGAGTGAGGGAGGAGGAGTGAGGGGGTGAGGGAGAAGGGAGTGAGGGAGGAGGAAGTGAGGGAGGAGGAAGTGAGGGAGGAGGAAGTGAGGGAGTGATTTCAGACACATCCTCTGATGAAAGTGTAAAGCTTGTCTTATATCAGGACTGAAGACAGACATCGTCTCACCTTGTGCAGGTAGAGCTGCTGTCTGTGCTCTGCTACTCTCAGTCAGACTCATTTATCAGTTAGTTACACTGACTCTGACATGAGGAGGAGGCGGGCCAACTGGCTCGCTTTATGGCGTTTGTAGGATCGACTTCAGGCTTGCGTGGCGCCTGGCTGACCCGGGTCTATGTGAACACTCAGTGTGTTTACATGGGAGAGCTTGATGAAGATACCGATTAGCTACTCAAACAGACAGCTGACAGTTTATATCTCCATCAGATCATGGCTGACTCCTCTACGCTATGTGGCGCTGTACCTCTTTCAACATGTGGTTATAGAGCCACTTCCTGTTGACCTAAACGTCACAGCAACAACAAACTATCTGGAGGCGTTCAAACAAAGATGGCGTACGAGGAGATGGACGACGCTACAGCTACGTGCATTATTTACATTCTAATAATTCATATTAGAAGAACAACGGCGATAACAGCAGAAGGACGCCGTTTCTGGAAACAACACTTCTATTTATTACGTCGTCTCTTTCCACTTCTCCTTTCAAATTCTCGAACGTGCACAGAACGCGAAATCCGATTCCGATACGATGGCTGAGTTTACACGCCGTTAGTTTGCAGACTATGAAGGACTTATCGAGGTGTTCTTCTCCGATAATGAGATGTCCGTTATGGTCCGATGTAGGTCGAAACTAAGATGTTTACATGCATTTTGAAAACAGCGTCTGATACCATCAGGAATTCAAATATCTAGCACCATGTAACACTACTGAGTGACACACACAACACTGGAGCTGAGTGGACACAACACAGAAACAGAAGAGCTAGAGCGGGAACACACACACACAGCAGGGAAGCAGTGTGAGAACAGTCTCTGAAGGGGGAAGGTAGAGGCCCGGGTAGGAACCAGACGGAGTCACAGCTCACACTGATGGATCACTGCTGAGTTATTACTGTTTCTTTAATGTATTATATTACAGCCTACATGCGTCCGTGTTGCGTTCCTGAAGAGCTCATTCAGAGTACTTTAGAACTTTACGGGTTAGACGGGCTGGCGCCCATCAAGACGGGCCGGTCTGCGTGCACGGGCTCAGATTGGTTCAGGCTGTGTGCTTTAGTGTGTACCACTTCTATAACCGTTGCCATGGTTAGAAACAGGTATCAATATTGTTGGTAGAGTCACATCGAAGTAAATCTCTTGTGTCCTGACAAACACAAACATCCTGACAGTGTGACTCCACTTAGAGTGAACACACTGCTCTGTGTGTGTGTGTGTGTGTGTGTGTGTGTGTGTGTGTGTGTGTGTGTGTGTGTGTGTGTGTGTGTGTGTGTGTGTGTGTGTGTGTGTGTGAGTGTGTGTGTGTGTCTGTGGTCTGTGTCTGTGTCTGTTGATTTTAAAGAATGTGAACGTGTTATTAAATCAAGTCGTTCTACTCAAAACACTGAAATTATTCAGGTTTGGAAACAGTGTTTGTTTTGAATACTCATTGACACTACTGTGTGTGTGTGTGTGTGTGTGTGTGTGTGTGTTTCAGTGTGAGACTCGTGGCGAGCTGCTGGCGTCTCTCTCCTACCAGCCGGTGTCTCATCGCCTCAGCGTGGTCGTCCTGAAGGCTCGCCACCTCCCAAAGATGGACATCACCGGCCTGTCAGCCAGTGAGTACACACGCTGAGCAGCAGGGGGCGCTGCTGCAGCATCACTCATCAGATCAGTCACACAGGACGAGATGTTAGAGGGTCTCTGTGTTTGTTCACCACCTTATTTGCCTCTATGAAGGTCTCTCTGCTGGTTGTTCACACCATCAGAGTTTTACATCACAGCTCAAAATGGAGGAACAGAATCAGTCAAAGGTTCAAAAC
>NW_026870106.1:5000-15000 GCF_963584025.1 Labrus mixtus | reverse complement strand
GCGTGGCCCAGCAGAGGAGGGAGAGATGATTCCTGACTCCTGTGTGAGAGTAAACAAAGGACTGACACATGGACGAGTGTTTGGAGATGATCTGGAGGAGGTTCAAAGAGGAAGTTCTTCTGAACACAAAGAGTCGACAGATCGTCTTTTTGCTTCCTGGATAATCATGAGGATATTTGATCCTCACAGTGTTCGCTAACATTTGATGCTTCTGATGGTGATGGACACGTCAACACCTCCCCCCCCCCATCCTTTCTCTTTCAACCTCACATCCAGAATCCTTCTGATGTGGATTCATCACCAGAAGTCTTCCTCACAGTCCGACCTGTGTTTACTGTGAATCCACAGAAGAGGGAACAGACGGCTCTGATTGGACGCTGCAGTTAGAAACCTGATGAAACATAAAGATGATTCATTTGAATAATGGATTAATCTAAACAATGTATATGATGATTGTTAAGCTTCATGTCATGACGGATACAGGATCAACGGGTCGCAGGATAATCCCAGTTATCGACCCGATCGCAGGATTAATGTTGTTAAAGTGATTACAACCAAACATGCTAACATACTACGCTATAGTTCTAAGCTCTATGTGACACCGAGTGTGTGTGTTTGTGTGTGTGGGAGGGGGGGGGGGGGGGGGGGGCTGTCATAAATGAGGTCGTCTGTCATGTGTGTGTGCAGGTATTTGTTCCCGGGTTTAATGAGAAATGTTTTTTTGACGTCCACATCTGTGCTCGAACATGACTCACTTAATGTAAGTGTGGTTGTGTGTGTGTGTGTGTGTTTGTGTGTGTGTGTGTGTGTGTGTGTGTGTGTGTGTGTGTGTGTGTTTGTGTGTGTGTGTGTGTGTGTGTTTGTGTGTGTGTGTGTGTGTGTGTGTTTGTGTGTGTGTGTGTGTGTGTGTGTTTGTGTGTGTGTTTGTGTGTGTGTGTGTGTGTGTGTGTGTGTGTGTGTGTGTGTGTGTGTGTTTGTGTGTGTGTGTGTGTGTGTGTCTGTGTGTGTGTGTGTGTGTGTGTCTGTGTGTGTTTGTGTGTGTGTGTGTCTGTGTGTGTGTGTTTGTGTGTGTGTGTGTGTGTGTTTGTGTGTTTGTGTGTGTGTGTGTGTGTGTGTGTGTGTTTGTGTGTGTGTGTGTGTGTTTGTGTGTGTGTGTGTGTGTGTGTGTGTGTGTGTGTGTGTGTGTTTGTGTGTGTGTGTGTGTGTGTGTGTGTGTGTGTCTGTGTGTGTGTGTGTGTGTGTGTGTGTGTGTGTGTGTGTGTGTGTGTGTGTGTTTGTGTGTGTGTGTTGTGTGTGTGTGTGTGTGTGTGTGTGTGTGTGTCTGTGTGTGTGTGTGTGTGTGTGTGTGTGTCTGTGTGTGTGTGTGTGTGTGTGTGTGTGTGTGTGTGTGTGATGCCATAGTTTCCGTATTCTGAATAAATCCATGTTACTCTCTCTGAATGTTTGAGACACTAGCATTAACCCTTTGTGTGATTCCTGTAAACACTGTTTACTTCTTGACCCTTTAATGAATCAACACACAGTCCAGCTGAACATGCTCATGGGCTCAACAGTTCCCTGAAATGGATTTAACTGCTTATTTAATATTTTGAATATACCGGTCCCTTTCCTCCTCATGTTTCTTTTCTCCAGTAATTACTGGGGAATAGCAGCCTCCACTATCAGTGTGTGGCTGCTTTTTCAATTAGACAAACGTCTGCGTGCAGCTCGGTGATGAATCGCAGGTAGAGAGAGAGGTTTGTTTGGAGCCGAGCAGACTGGAGGACGAGGAGAAAGAACAGCAGAACTTATTCTCTATATGAGGATATGAAGCGCTCTGAAACGTCATGTCACCATGATGTCATTTCAATCATTCTCGTTCTTATCAGGGATCCACATTCAAACTAATCTGAACTTCAGTTCTTCTCTGTAACACAAACTCTCATCTCACGTTACAGAGGAGAGGCGGGATCAGCTGAGCCAGCGGGGGAGAACAGCGCTGTGTGTGTGTGTGTGTGCATGTCTGACTGTGTGTGTATGTGGAGCTCCTGCTGTGCCGTGCTTCCACAACGTGCTTTGCTTAAACTCCGATCTTATTCTTTTGGACTAAAGGATCATTCTGCAGATATTTTCAGTTCATTTAGACCCCAGAGTGGATAAGAACAGAGCCCAGGGTCAACATGTCTGGGTTCACGTCTCAATCATTCAAAAGACATCAAAGTCTTTCAAATCAAGTAATCGTGAACAGAAACCCGTTAACCATTAAGTGTTGTCACTGTAAGAGCAACACTCGGTCTGTCTCTGTTCAGAGTTTAATCAAAGTTAACCTTCAACCTTTTCCGAGCAGTCGGAAACAGCTTTAGCACAATCAGAATGAATGAGATTCTCATAATCACTGATGACTGATGTCGTCCTTTCATTTCATATAATCAGATGAAACATAATGGAACCAGCCATTAGCCTTCAGTCCGCCCCCGTTCATCAGCCGCTGTAGTTCCACTTGTTAATGTGTGGATTGAACCCTACCCATCGACACGTTTTCTGACCACGTTGTTGATGTTAATCAAAGCGATGGGCTGATTCTCTGTCCCGCTCTTATTCTCACATCCACTAATGAAGGTTTTGGAAACAGGAAGTTGATTCTTTACGTCTCCACACTGGGAATGCTGTGTGCAGTTTACTGTCCTCATGATACATAACTCAAAGATTTAAAGAGTCAGATAAGATAGTTGACCTCCTCTCTGAGTCAAATCTGCACCGATGCTCTTTAAACTCACTAAACCAAGACTGTAACGAGGTGTGAACAGACTCTGATGCTGCACGCTGGACTACAGAGACCGTTGATCTTATCTTCAGTCTGAGCAGGTTCCAGAGCAGACCAGTCATCTGTCGACCCCTCAGTAAAAGTTGTCTATCTATTGCCTGTTACTGCAGTGTAGCCAGCGGTTATCTTTCAGGGCCTGTGTCCGCAGACAGCGCTCCTTTCGACACGCTTAAATCACCCTTGGCTGCAGTTTTTATCGCTGTGCTCACAGCGCCCCCAACAGACTCTAGATTCACCACTGAACCTCCTTAAAAAAATTACTCCTGACAGACGGGGATTCAAACCAGGAACCTCCTCACAGAGAGACTCCCGTCAGACGGGGATTTGAACCAGGAACCTCCTCACAGAGAGGCTCCCGTCAGACGGGGATTCGAACGAGGAACCTCCTCACAGAGAGACTCCCGTCAGACGGGGATTTGAACCAGGAACCTCCTCACAGAGAGACTCCCGTCAGACGGGGATTCGAACGAGGAACCTCCTCACAGAGAGACTCCCGTCAGACGGGGATTCGAACGAGGAACCTCCTCACAGAGAGACTCCCGTCAGACGGGGATTCAAACCAGGAACCTCCTCACAGAGAGACTCCCGTCAGACGGGGATTTGAACCAGGAACCTCCTCACAGAGAGGCTCCCGTCAGACGGGGATTCGAACGAGGAACCTCCTCACAGAGAGACTCCCGTCAGACGGGGATTCGAACGAGGAACCTCCTCACAGAGAGACTCCCGTCAGACGGGGATTCGAACGAGGAACCTCCTCACAGAGAGACTCCCGTCAGACGGGGATTCGAACGAGGAACCTCCTCACAGAGAGACTCCCGTCAGACGGGGATTCGAACGAGGAACCTCCTCACAGAGAGACTCCCGTCAGACGGGGATTCAAACCAGGAACCTCCTCACAGAGAGACTCCCGTCAGACGGGGATTTGAACCAGGAACCTCCTCACAGAGAGGCTCCCGTCAGACGGGGATTCGAACGAGGAACCTCCTCACAGAGAGACTCCCGTCAGACGGGGATTCGAACGAGGAACCTCCTCACAGAGAGACTCCCGTCAGACGGGGATTCGAACGAGGAACCTCCTCACAGAGAGACTCCCGTCAGACGGGGATTCGAACGAGGAACCTCCTCACAGAGAGACTCCCGTCAGACGGGGATTCGAACGAGGAACCTCCTCACAGAGAGACTCCCGTCAGACGGGGATTCGAACCTCCTCACAGTGAGGGGACAGAGCTAACCACTGCACCGTGTAGTCTGGTCTGTTTAATGACAGTAAAATACAGTTGACGGATGAACAGTAAAAATTAAAGAAGGGATGAAGGTACATCGTTTGCTTCTCCTTTACAAATCGTTCATGTTTGTATGGATTGCAGGATGGGTCATATGATTCACACTCCAGCTGAATATTGTGAGTGAGCCTTCACAACATCGAGCCTCCCAGGGCCAACATGCGGCCTTCACACTCATCCCACACCCCGTGTGTGCGTGGCGTTGCCATGGCGTTGGGCTGTAGGATGAAGGATTCACCCAGCGTTTGTGGAAGTCTGCCCGGAGGCTCCTAAGGATCCTCTCCTACGTCACACTTTGCTAGATACACCCCCCCCCACCCCCACCCCCCGCCCCTCTTTCGTCTGATGTCTTGTTTTTCACATTTGAGACCGATCAGATTTTGATCCTTCAACACTTCCTCACGCCGTCTTTTCTCCTCAAGCTCTGTATCTCACCATCACTGTCACTTTCCCTCTCTCTCCTTTCTTCCATTCATCTCTTTCCAAATTTGATTCAGCTCCTCCCACATCTCAAGCTATTTAGCTTCCTCCTTTCCTTGAGAATCACACCGTCCATCAATCAAACTGTCCTTCCAACATCTGCGCCTGCTCCTTCTTCTCCCTCCCTCCTCGCTCTCTAAGCTGCCGCCTCCGGCCTCTTCCTATCATGGCTCACACCCCGCTGAGGGTGGGAAGGGACTGACACACAGCCGACAGCAAAGTATCAAACTGCAGGGAATCTTTCTTCAGAGGACTGAGAGAGGCATCATGTGAAAAAAGCACAAGGCATCCTCTACCATTCTTTCTCTCTGTACTTCTCTGCTTTCTTCTGATTTATCTGCATCTTGTTCCCTTTCATTATCCTCAGTTTTAACCTCGTCTCTCTGTAGGAGTCTTTAGAAGCAGCTTGTGCTGGTATCTCAACATGTTGCCTTCCCACACGCGCAAACTTTTCTTTTAATAAAGTCATGACATTTTTATTCCTACACTCTGCCTTGAGACACATAACCGAGTTATTTCATCAGGAGTTAGTCCTCACTTGATATTTAGGTCAGCTGAAAGCTGAATCCGACATTATCAGGATGTACATGAAGGTTAAATGACTATTGAATTAATAGCTCCCATAGTACATTTAGAGACTGTAGGTACCACGAGCAGACCAGATAACTGAAGGCTCTACCTCCCATAGTACATTTAGAGACTGTACCATGAGCAGGCCTGATAACTGAAGGCTCTACCTCCCATAGTACATTTAGAGACTGTACCATGAGCAGGCCTGATAACTGAAGGCTCTACCTCCCATAGTACATTTAGAGACTGTACCATGAGCAGGCCTGATAACTGAAGGCTCTACCTCCCATAGTACATTTAGAGACTGTAGGTACCATGAGCAGGCCTGATAACTGAAGGCTCTACCTCCCATAGTACATTTAGAGACCGTACCATGAGCAGGCCTGATAACTGAAGGCTCTACCTCCCATAGTATATTTAGAGACTGTAGGTACCACGAGCAGGCCTGATAACTGAAGGCTTTACCTCCCATAGTACATTTAGAGACTGTACCACGAGCAGGTCTGATAACTGAAGGCTCTACCTCCCATAGTACATTTAGAGACTGTACCACGAGCAGGCCTGATAACTTGACTTGCCTCTTTAGTGATTCTGTCATGTACATGTATTGTATCCTACAAAGAAAAAAAAAATTCCCCAGCGTGCTTTAACGTTGTCACTCAACATTCACTGTCAAACTTTACTGACTTCAATACAAACAGTCATTTTCTGTCTGCCTGCTATGAATCACTATGTGAAAATGTGGCCCACTGACAGTAGCAAATAACAAACTATGTAGAAGCAGTAGGGACATATCTTCCAAAACGTCTAATTGAATGTAATTTAATCTTCAAACTTTGCAACTTTCAGCCTCACAGCAGTTTCCTGATGATCAGAGAGATCAGACGGTTTGCTGAAAGGTTAAAGTTTCACCAGCTGTGTGATAAATCGCTCTGTCCTTGACTCAGAAATGAACACCCAGCTGCTCACTGAAAGTCCCCCTGCTGAACACTGCCAGCTAAATGTCATGAAGAAAATGTTCACACCTAACAGCACAGCACTGCTCCACCTTAAAGGTGTCTGATCACCTGACAGAGCACCGCGAGGGATGTAAAGGTCAGCACCACGAACACTCTGACATCCCCCAGCCGTGGGGAAATATTTACTCTCCTCTGCACATCATCAAACGGCTCCAGTAACATATGGTTAATGTAAGCTATGTATAGTGAGCGTGTTGTTATCGCAGAGTGCTAACCCTGACCCACCCTGACCCTGAAGGAGTTCCTCCGTCATATCAACCCATTCACTATTCATCATCCAGCGTATAACAAGGCTACTAACGATCAAACAGTCCAAAGTTAGAGCTGCGTCCAAAGCAACTGATAAAAATGAGCTAACCTTACTTTCATTGCTCCCATTAAGAACTGTGTCCAAAGACGGCACTTTTTGTGCTGGAAGGTGGTCACATTCCTCCAGCGTAGCCTCCAGTATGAGATAACCACTGATGCAGAGCGACCCTCTGGCTGCGTTACACGGACCATTCCTCTGCTCGGCTCTAATTTAGCGCTTATCTGCTCTCCAGTGCACCTTTAGACTCCTCCCATGTTGCATGGTATCTGTTAGCCCACTTACAGGCGGGCATCAGGAAGTGGAGATAAGATGTATGGCACCCTGGGGAGCGCAGTGATCGGTGTGGCTGGCCTTTCCTTGATCACTCAAGTGTGTGTGTGTGTGTGTGTGTGTGCAAGAGCCTCATCTGACCAAATGCCCTTTAGGTGTTGATGCATTTCTGCTGGTGTCATGATATTGTGTACAGTGTGTGTGTGTGTGTGTGTGTGTGTGTGTGTGTGTTGCATCAAACACAACAGTGTATCAGAGAGTCGGCACTGCAGCTGATATCTTCGGCTGCGGGTCAGAGCACCGGCTGATATCGCTCTGTTAGTGTCACTTACAGACCCACAGTGTGGACAGTTGTCAGTAACATTGATTTATTACCCATAGTGCATTGCCTGGCTGCCACACTAAATCCTTTAAATGGTATATCAGTTTATTGTTCCTCTTCTCTATTGGATTTCATGGCATTTTATTTTCACAACATTCAATACAAACAGAGAAACAGGGAGAAGGAATCAATGAGAGTCAGAGTCACACCAGAGCTGTACACACTCACACATCCTCCAACAGACTGATTTGTCTTTATAGAAAACTGAGATATGTCCTTCAAATCCCACATAAAAATACATTATTTCAAGGAAAGCTTATTTTCACCTTCGTAATATATCTAAGATCAGGCATATCCTGTTGCAAAACCATGCAGACAAACTAGTTCATGCATTTGTTACCTCCAGATTGGATTATTGTAACTCTCTTTTGTCAGGGTGCTCTGGCAAATCTCTAAAGACTCTTCAACTGGTCCAGAATGCTGCAGCTCGTGTACTGACCAGAACCAGGAAAAGAGACCACATCACTCCTGTCCTGGCTTCTCTGCACTGGCTCCCTATACAGTCTAGAATAGAATTCAAGATCCTTCTTCTCACTTACAAAGCTCTAAATGGCCAGGCACCATCTTACCTGAAGGAGCTACTAGTGCCGTACTGTCCCTCGAGAACATTACGGTCCCAGAATCTCTAAATGTACTAAGGGAGGTAGAGCCTTCAGTTATCAGGCCTGCTCTTGGTACCTACAGTCTCTAAGTGTACTATGGGAGGTAGAGCCTTCAGTTATCAGGCCTGCTCTTGGTACCTACAGTCTCTAAATGTACTATGGGAGGTAGAGCCTTCAGTTATCAGGCCTGCTCGTGGTACAGTCTCTAAATGTACTATGGGAGGTAGAGCCTTCAGTTATCAGGCCTGCTCGTGGTACAGTCTCTAAGTGTACTATGGGAGGTAGAGCCTTCAGTTATCAGGCCTGCTCCTGGTACAGTCTCTAAATGTACTATGGGAGGTAGAGCCTTCAGTTATCAGGCCTGCTCTTGGTACCTACGGTCTCTAAATGTACTATGGGAGGTAGAGCCTTCAGTTATCAGGCCTGCTCGTGGTACAGTCTCTAAATGTACTAAGGGAGGTAGAGCCTTCAGTTATCAGGCCTGCTCGTGGTACGGTCTCTAAATGTACTAAGGGAGGTAGAGCCTTCAGTTATCAGGCCTGCTCGTGGTACGGTCTCTAAATGTACTAAGGGAGGTAGAGCCTTCAGTTATCAGGCCTGCTCGTGGTACGGTCTCTAAATGTACTATGGGAGGTAGAGCCTTCAGTTATCAGGCCTGCTCGTGGTACGGTCTCTAAATGTACTATGGGAGGTAGAGCCTTCAGTTATCAGGCCTGCTCGTGGTACGGTCTCTAAATGTACTATGGGAGGTAGAGCCTGTCTGTGTTATATAACGACCTTTTCACCCTGCTCTTCCTCTGAAGAAGGACGCTCTGCATTGATGTGAAAACTCTGAATCGACTTCAACTTGTTCCTGAACTTTCTCCCACAGCGTCCGTATCAAAGTGACGTTTTCACTGCTTTCATTTCTCCTGTTGGTTTGAATCTGCAGATTAACTCTTCAATCTTCAATTTCAGAGAAGAAGAAGAGAAAATATAAAATAGCACGCCGCTGACACTTTTATTAATATGATGAATTGCTTTTGGACGGACATCTTGTACGCCGTCGTTCAAGAAAAGTATGATTTATGACCACCTCCCACTTCACTGTCAAAAAACAATACAGGACGAGTCATGGGCGTCAGAAAATCTCTCTAATACAAATTAATGATCACATCACACGGCGAGCCCAGCTGGAACCTGCTGAGGAACACTTTTAACGGGTTATTCTCAGACGCTAATCAATTCATGACAAAGCCATAACTCAGAGTGGCTCTGGATTAGTCTAAAGTGTTCTGATGTCGTCCTGCTGCTCAGATCCTTCAAAATAAAGGCACCAGCAGGGAAAGGCTTTTATTTTCACCTGAATAATGAAGAAGACGACACCCTCTTCTTCTTCTCTTTCATTATTTAGAGCCTAAACTTCACCTGACAGGACAAAATGCTCCAAATCCCCCTCGGCTGCATGACGTCAAAGTACCTTGTACTCCTGTAGTTAAAGTCCTCATGAAGAGAACGTTTAAAAAAAACATTTCACATTCACATTCAGGGCGTTCTTACATCAGGCGTGGTTGTTGCGTACCATGTTTGTCCTGTACTTTTTAAAAAACTGGATTGAATCGGTGTGATCCAGAGTTTTAACGATAACCCGTGCTCTAAATGGGACTACATACTTAGTCCACATGGGGACGCCAAAATCCACACACAATATAATCTTTTTTTCTCTAAAGTCTACGTTACTGACGTAAGAGTCAGAGGAACAACTTCACCAACGTCCAATGTGCACGGAGAAAGAAAAAGTGTTGAAGAGGTCAAAAGGTCAAAAAGTGAAGTTTAAAGAATGACTTTGTTACAGTTTGTTACAGTTTCCACTTCTTCTCTTCATCAAAGAAACAAACATGGCTCTCAAAAGCATCTCCAATATTGATCCTAGTTTGAGCACGTTTCTGCTCGTGGAGCTTATTAGAAACATGCAGAGGCTTTTTAGGTCGGGTACAATCACTTCTATCTGAACCACTTCTCTTGCCCGCTTCCATCGCTGCAACACCTGTTGACCTGATAACTGCTCTCATATCTGACAAACTGTTAAAAAAAACTCTTAAAAGCGCCTACCTTCTCTGGTCCAAACAAATCCAGAGCATTCAGGAGCAGAATCTAAAGTTAGAAGGAGGACATACTGGCTGCTGCATTGTTGTCAGAGAAGCCAGCACTTCAACATGTTTCCTTAATGATCAGATAGTAAGATACCTTTATCATCTCACTCTCTACACATCTCACTGATTGGAGGAGAAAAATCTGAGAT
>NW_026870105.1:10000-15000 GCF_963584025.1 Labrus mixtus | reverse complement strand
AGACAAAAGTGATAAAACAACAACGCTACGGTCAGCCCAACATGAAGCTGAAATCATCTCAAACTCGTTTCTGTCTCATAAATCTGTTTTTTTAAAGTTTGTACCCGATGATCCACAAAGTCCTCCTCGGCTCCTCGTTGTGTTTTTTCTTCACAGTGAGTCGTCAGAGGTTCGCTGGCTGCAGGAACAGCTGATCTGCTTCCTCAAATCAAGACTCTGAAGGAGCCGTTTGTGATGATGCTGATATCTCTTTTTTTTTTCCATTAGAAAAGCATTTAATTAAAAAAAGACACCAGACAATAAACTGTCTTAGTAACTTTAGAGTTAGTAGTAATGCTATTCAAAACATCTTGATCCATCACACCTATTAAACTTGGGTGATTATAGACCTTCAAAATAATATAGATAACAAAATTAGAAATGGAACTCTAAGACTAAAACATCAAAAAGCACCTCAGGAAGATTTGAGGGGCAGAAGCTGATCTCTACAGATCCATTCTGAGGGCTCACACACCAGAAGCAGAAAGTTGTCTCCAGCTGGAGGACGACATAAAGTCTGAAGGAGTGATAGAGGACAGTAACATACAGCAGGACACTCATCATCTAACGAGCCTCATAAAACCAGAACAACGCTGGTCGCTCGCCATCTCTGAGCCCCGACGTCACAGAGGACACGATCTGGATCCATCTCATTACCGAGTCTGTCCTTCAGCCGGACGCTGCTCAGACCGGACTGTGTGTGCATGATGAGCAGACATGTTTAATATTTCACACACATCAGATCAGACGTCAGCAGCCTCTTCATTAAAGTAATTAAACGTTCAGAGAGAAACAGATTTATGTGATTATTAGAGTCACAAAAACTTTCGTGGTGACTAATCCTTCCTCCAAAAGCATGCTGGGAAATTCTGCGGCCTCTCTCCCTCCCACTCACAGACACAAAGACATATTCAGTAAACACACTGACAGTGAACAGATCCACAAACTCTGATCTTCATCATCTCCACAAACAGGAAACAGATCAGAGAGTATATCACACCAATGTTTCCTCATCAGAAAATCAACCAATCAAATGTGTCGGGAAGAAGTCATCAAACACTGAACGTGCACGAGGTCATAATCTGAATCCAAAAGTTTAAAGTGGAAAACATGAGGACGAGCGGCGTGGTCAGCCGCTGTCCCGCCGCGTGTTTCTGTGTCGCAGCGAAAAACAGAAAAGGAGAAAAAGAACCGAGACGAGTCCTCAGCTGAAGAGACGGATTATATTTGATTTGCAGCGCGAGTTGTCAGCGGACGCTTCCAAATCCGCTCGCTCTCATTGGCTGCTGCAGGTTTTCTTTTTTTAAAGATTTATTTTTGGGCTTTTTCTGCCTTTAATTGAGAGACAGGACAGTGGAGAGAGACGGAAATCAGAGAGAGAGAGCGAGAGAGAGTGGGGAATGACACGCAGGAGGGGAGCCACAGGCCGGATTCGAACCTGGGCCGCCCGCTTGGAAGACTACAGCCTCCATACATGGGACTAACCACTGAGCCACCAGCGCCCCGGCTGCTGCAGGTTTTCAGTTGGAGGCTCTGACTCGATTGGGACGTTTGAAATAACCCGCAGTGACCCGACAAACACCGGAGGATTCTTTGGTCAAATTATCGGTTGCGACAAGCTGTGAATCGAACCGCGCTCCCCGACAGCTGACGGGGCAAACCAGGCCTCAAATCGGGTGGTGTGTACCCAGCTTCATGTCTATCACAATCAGATTTATTGTCCAGGTATGCTCACACACACACAAGGAATTTAACTTCAGTGAACTGTGCTCTCTTATGAACAGGTACAACATTAAATATCAACAATAAACAGAATAAGAAAAGACTAATATTTACAGAAATATGAAACAGTGCAAAAGATGATGAAGTAACATGATGAGTAAAATGCAGTTATGTGACAGATGGATCAATTAAGATGTTTATTACAGTATTTACATAAATAAGTGTGTGTGTGTTGATCATTTAAATTAAATAATATATATATATGTATATTCACAGTGACGGTTGGTTTAGAGCAGGGGTGTCCAAAGTGCGGCCCGAGGGCCATTTGCGGCCCTTGAGGGGATTTTTTGTGGCCCGTGACTTCAAATGAAGAATCATTAGATTTTGTCCCGAGGCCTCGATTAAGATTAAAACATTATCTTATTTTTCTTTTTCATGTTAACAAGGGCTGAACAATATTCCTAAAATAGAAAATGTTCAGTAACATGTTTGTTGTTGTTGTTTTTTTTTTTTAAATCTACAGCTTTTACTATTTTCCACATTTTTTTGTAAACTATGAAAAAAAACGTATGTAAAGTTTTTACAAACAAGCAGACTGTTGTTTAACCATTTAATGACCTGAGCTAAATGAAGAAAGCTTTTCTAAAAACATGAACCACGTTACAGACTCTGAGACAAAAACAAATAAAGTAGAACGAAGAAATCAAAATATTTGATTTCTTTTATTAAAGGGTTTCTTTAGCGAGCCTTTTGATTCTGATCTACAAAGCCTTTTCAACTATATTTAAAAAAACCTGTGGCCCGCGAGCGATTCTAACACGACAATTTTGGCCCGCAAGAAAAAAAGTTTGGACCGCGGCAGGTCTGACACTCTGTGACTGTTTAGCGTTGATCAGAGTGACAGCCTGGGGGAAGAAACTGTTTTATCACCTCAATGTATTAGTCACACGACGTCAGGAGAGGAACAGATCCACCTCTTCAACATCAGGCTGAAGTAAGCCTCTCTCTATCTGCTCTGAAGGTTTCTTTTAAATGAGACACAGAAAATCAGGGAGAGCTTTAAACTCCTCCTCTTCTTGCAGCCTCACAGTTTCACGTCCCGTGCTGAAGGCCTCACCTACACTCCAGATTCTGCAGCAGGCTGGCAGCTCAGAATACTTCTCATACTAACACACCACCCATCCCTCCTTCTCTCCCTCCATCCATCTGAGGGGGAAAACAACACAAACAGGAAGAGACCCCGTGCTGATGTGGAGCGAGGAGGCTGTAAACCTCACAGAGAGAGAGAGAGAGAGTCTGAGTGATGTAAATAAGACAGATGTAAAGGGATGTGTTTCCATGTGAAGGCCCAGAGTGGAGCAGTGAGTCACACTCTTCATATTCCACCCTGACAACACAAACTGGGATGATTTATCGGCCCAGCTGTGACGGTCAACACACTCTGTAAAAATGTCTCTCACAACAACCGTGCTGCTGCTGCTGGGAAGTGATGGAGGAGGAGGATGCAAACATACACAGATGTTTGATTGTAATAAAAACCCACGAGCACCTCACACAGACGACTAACAGAGAGGGGAGAAGGACTCTGATTGGTTACAGGACTACAGTGAACAGAAACAGTACAGATGACTTTCTCATCAAACAACAACAAGAAGGATCCAGAGAGGTTAATTACTCACAGGATGATTAAACCTTTCTCAGGTAGTGGTGAGGAACTCTTTGAAACATGGAGTCACAGGCAAAAACAAACCTTTCTCTGACCTTTTCAAAAAATTAAAAAGTAGCCACACGGCTCCCTTTGCTCCTCATTTAAATAGGTTTTGTTTTGATTGGAGATGCCGAGCACACGCTGTGCTGTAAAGGAAGGGAGGGAGCACACATCTTGATTTGGTGATCGTGTAAAGACTATTATTACTACACTGGACTAGGATTTTTACTGCAGAGTACTCAGACTGTAAATATAAATGTTTGAAGCCTGAGTGGCGTCCCCGTCTGTTCCTGCAGGGGGCGCTGGAGTCCCATCGATGGCGGTCTCCATGCTGGAAATGCTGTCTCAGTCTAACTTTCAGTCGACCTAACGACAGGCTGAGAGCTGGAGCTGAGGCGGGTTTTAAACCTCCTGACAAAACGTTACACCGCGCCCACCTGTCAATCAGGTCAGCTACACGCCTTATTGTGAATAACTCTTATCCTTCATCAAATCAAAACTGATGAGTCATCAAAACATTCACCCCCCGTACAGTGTGTGTCCATCGAGACATGAGCTAATCACACCTATTTGGTTTTTTGAACCAGACTGTAAACATGTTAATCTCTGCTGTAAAAACAGGCTTTTTAGAATGGGTGTGTATGTGACTTCCTGTGCTTCTGCAGCCAGCCTCTAGTGGACACTCCAGGAACTGCAGGATAAAATAAGATGATTCTTTATTGATCCCCAGTTGGGAAATTCAAGTGTTGCAGCAGTAAAAGACAAGAAGAAGAGCCTGCATGAGTACAAATAACATAAGAATATATAGGAATAAAATAAAGATAAAGTTCAATGTATTTACAACTGTTATAATCAAGTATTAAGTAAACTATACACAAATTAAAATCTTAACTATACACTTAAAAAAAGATTTTAACAATAGCCCAATGATGTAATGTAACGTATAATAATAACAGCTGATTTAACACTCTTGCTTGACATATTACCATCTTGTATTTTTCCTTTAAGTACCTACACAGCTTTTTATAAACTGTTTTAAAGTTTCTGTGCGCCTTTAATCTATGTAATACGGTACTAGTGTACTTTTGGTGCATTCAGGTAGTGTCGGATACACGAGACATAAAATGAACATGAACACCTGCTCAAGTTGGAACAACAACTCGGAAAATAATTAGGTGCTCGACTTTCACACACCTTCGTAGCACACATGCTGTTGTTACAATATTCCAACTTTACGAACAAAAATCACCTGAACACATTGAAGTCAGGAGAACGACTACTGGATAATCCGAGGAGCTCCTGAACGCAGCAGAAAACACAAACAGCGCTTTCTGTGCTTTACGGTAACTGGCAGTAATGCAGTTTAACTTTTTGCTCACGTAAAGACAATAAATAAGCTCTCTGTAACCATGTACACAAAGATAAACGTTTAAAATCGACAGTTACGTCATCATAATGCTCGTTATTTATAACCAGCTGTACTTTGGATAGCTATAAATTAGCATAAAGGAGCAAACCTTCTTTGTTCAGT
>NW_026870104.1:2500-5000 GCF_963584025.1 Labrus mixtus | reverse complement strand
CAGTCATCCCGACATGAAGCCACACAGGAAGTCAGGCTGCTGTGAACTCTTTAAAGTGTTCACACTGAATGTATTAAAGGGAGACACTGTGTTATGTGGCAGCAGATACCCCACCTGAGGGACCTGAAGGAGACACACAACACCTCTGAATACAACCATGCTTTTATTTTGAAATACAGTACGGCCCTTCCTGTAGATGGAAGGTTAGGACATGAAGTTAAGCACAGAAACAGGAAGTGATTAGGGATCCCAAAGTGAGGTCAAACAGCTGAAAGGAACGTTACCAAAGGTCAATGTGTGATGTCATAAGGTCAATGTGTGATGTCATAAGGTCAATGTGTGATGTCATAAGGTCAATGTGTGATGTCATAAAGTCAATGTGTGATGTCATAAGGTCAATGTGATGTCATAAGGTCAATGTGTGATGTCATAAAGTCAATGTGTGATGTCATAAGGTCAATGTGTGATGTCATAAGGTCAATGTGTGATGTCATAAGGTGGATATTACTTTGTCTTCAGGACATTTCTGGAGCGTCGCCGCACATCGACCCCAGGAACAACAAAATTCTGACCTTCATCACCTACATCGGCTGCGGCATCTCGGCCATCTTCTCCGCCGCCACGCTGCTCACGTACATCGCCTTCGAGTGAGTCTCATTAAAGCATGAACGGCTTCTTTTCCTGTGTTGTAACCAGGTGGATTGTTTTTCTATTTTCTGGCACAAAATCCCTCGTTGCTGTAGGAACTTTAATTTAATCCAAACTGGGACAGAAGTTAGGTCCTGTCATGATTTTATTAGAAATGTGATGAATTAAGCTGCGACCTCCAGAATGAAAACTGAGGTCGATGCTGAAGTGTAACATCCTGCAGTTCCTGGAGTGTCCACTAGAGGCTGGCTGCAGAAGCACAGGAAGTCACATACACACCCATTCTAAAAAGCCTGTTTTTACAGCAGAGATTAACATGTTTACAGCCTGGTTCAAAAAACCAAATAGGTGTGATTAGCTCATGTCTCGATGGACACACACTGTACGGGGGGTGAATGTTTTGATGACTCATCAGTTTTGATTTGATGAAGGATAAGAGTTATTCACAATAAGGCGTGTAGCTGACCTGATTGACAGGTGGGCGCGGTGTAACGGTTTGTCAGGAGGTTTAAAACCCGCCTCAGCTCCAGCTCTCAGCCTGTCGTTAGGTTGACTGAAAGTTAGACTGAGACAGCATTTCCAGCATGGAGACCGCCATCGATGGGACTCCAGGGTTCAAACATTAATAATAATAATATTTGAAGTATTTTTTATTTCTGTCTACTTCCTGTTGTTTCAGTTATGTAACCTTTAATAATTCTGATATTTCACTTCTCCCAAAGTTTCCTGGAGCTGAAGTTTGAGTCTGAGAGTCTTTGGTTAAGTTAAAAAAAAATGGAGGAAATATGAAACATTATAAATCTGAACCGTGGCGAGGAGACTGAGAAGTGGTTTGAGTGAGTGTTTGTGAATCCAGCGAGCTGAAAATGAGTAGAAAACCACAGAGAATAAAAACACCAGCCGCTCCGTCTTTAACCACTAACCTCTTCTCTTCCATTCAGGAAACTGCGGCGCGACTACCCGTCAAAGATCCTGATGAACCTCAGCACCTCCCTGCTGCTCCTCAACATGGTCTTCCTATTGGACGGCTGGTTGGCCAGCCTGGACACCGATTGGCTGTGCCTGTCCGTGGCCATCTTCCTGCACTACTTCCTGCTCACCTCGTTCACCTGGATGGGGCTGGAGTCGGTCCACATGTACATCGCTCTGGTCAAAGTGTTCAACACGTACATCCGGAGATACATCCTCAAGTTCTGCATCGTGGGCTGGGGTCAGAAACTCAAACTACCATATCCAATAAAACATCTAATAAAAGAGTTTAGACCGTATGGCAACAACAAAAATGACTATTATTTGATTCTGCTACAAATTCTACAGAAGAGGATTCAGGCCTGACATGAGGAATAAATAAATAATGAGAGGAAGTTGATTTCAGAAAACTGTATATCAACCTAGTTATTCTTACATTTGTATTTCACCTTTATTCCCAACATTAAGACTTCATTCCGACATCAAGACTTCATTCCAGATATTTGGACTTTATTCCTGATATTCCGGATATTTGGACTTCATTCACGATATTTGGACTTCATTCCGACATTAAGACTTCATTCCAGATATTTTGACTTTTTTTTCGGCTATTTGGACTTTATTCCAGATATTTGGATTTCATTCCCTACATTTAGACTTTATTCCCGATATCTGCACTTCATTCCGACATTAAGACTTCATTCCAGATATTTTGACTTTTTTTTCGGATATTTAGACTTTATTCCCGATTTTTGGACATTATTCCCGATGTTTGGATTTTATTCCGAGATATTTGGATTTCATTCCCTACATTTAGACTTTATTCCCAATTTTTGGATATTATTCCCGATGTTTGGATTTTATTCCCTACATTTAGACTTTA
>NW_026870103.1:5000-14360 GCF_963584025.1 Labrus mixtus | reverse complement strand
TACACATCTTACTGATTAATATATACACATCTTACTGATTAATATATACACATCTTACTGATTAATATATACATCTTACTGATTAATATATACATCTTACTGATTAATATATACACATCTTACTGATTAATATATACATCTTACTGATTAATATATATACATCTTACTGATTAATATATATACATCTTACTGATTAATATACACATCTTACTGATTAATATATACATCTTACTGATTAATATATATACATCTTACTGATTAATATATATACATCTTACTGATTAATATATATACATCTTACTGATTAATATACACATCTTACTGATTAATATACACATCTTACTGATTAATATATACATCTTACTGATTAATATATACATCTTACTGATTAATATACACACATCTTACTGATTAATATATACACATCTTACTGATTAATATATACACATCTTACTGATTAATATATACATCTTACTGATTAATATACACATCTTACTGATTAATATATACACATCTTACTGATTAATATATACATCTTACTGATTAATATACACATCTTACTGATTAATATATACACATCTTACTGATTAATATACACATCTTACTGATTAATATATACACATCTTACTGATTAATATACACATCTTACTGATTAATATATACATCTTACTGATTAATATATATACATCTTACTGATTAATATATATACATCTTACTGATTAATATATACACATCTTACTGATTAATATATACACATCTTACTGATTAATATATATACATCTTACTGATTAATATATACACATCTTACTGATTAATATACACATCTTACTGATTAATATACACACATCTTACTGATTAATATATACACATCTTACTGATTAATATATATACATCTTACTGATTAATATACACATCTTACTGATTAATATATACACATCTTACTGATTAATATATACATCTTACTGATTAATATATACATCTTACTGATTAATATACACACATCTTACTGATTAATATATACACATCTTACTGATTAATATATACACATCTTACTGATTAATATATACATCTTACTGATTAATATATACACATCTTACTGATTAATATATACATCTTACTGATTAATATATACACATCTTACTGATTAATATATACATCTTACTGATTAATATATACACATCTTACTGATTAATATATATACATCTTACTGATTAATATATACACATCTTACTGATTAATATATATACATCTTACTGATTAATATATACACATCTTACTGATTAATATACACATCTTACTGATTAATATACACACATCTTACTGATTAATATATACACATCTTACTGATTAATATATATACATCTTACTGATTAATATACACATCTTACTGATTAATATATACACATCTTACTGATTAATATATACATCTTACTGATTAATATATACATCTTACTGATTAATATACACACATCTTACTGATTAATATATACACATCTTACTGATTAATATATACACATCTTACTGATTAATATATACATCTTACTGATTAATATATACATCTTACTGATTAATATATACATCTTACTGATTAATATACACATCTTACTGATTAATATACACATCTTACTGATTAATATATATACATCTTACTGATTAATATATATACATCTTACTGATTAATATACACATCTTACTGATTAATATATACATCTTACTGATTAATATATACACATCTTACTGATTAATATACACATCTTACTGATTAATATATACACATCTTACTGATTAATATACACATCTTACTGATTAATATATACATCTTACTGATTAATATATATACATCTTACTGATTAATATATATACATCTTACTGATTAATATACACATCTTACTGATTAATATATACACATCTTACTGATTAATATATACATCTTACTGATTAATATATATACATCTTACTGATTAATATATATACATCTTACTGATTAATATACACATCTTACTGATTAATATATACATCTTACTGATTAATATATACACATCTTACTGATTAATATACACATCTTACTGATTAATATATACACATCTTACTGATTAATATACACATCTTACTGATTAATATATACACATCTTACTGATTAATATATACATCTTACTGATTAATATATACACATCTTACTGATTAATATATACACATCTTACTGATTAATATACATACATCTTACTGATTAATATATACACATCTTACTGATTAATATATACATCTTACTGATTAATATATACACATCTTACTGATTAATATATACATCTTACTGATTAATATATACATCTTACTGATTAATATATACACATCTTACTGATTAATATATACATCTTACTGATTAATATATACACATCTTACTGATTAATATACACATCTTACTGATTAATATATACACATCTTACTGATTAATATACACATCTTACTGATTAATATATACACATCTTACTGATTAATATATACATCTTACTGATTAATATATACACATCTTACTGATTAATATATACATCTTACTGATTAATATATACACATCTTACTGATTAATATATACACATCTTACTGATTAATATATACACATCTTACTGATTAATATATACACATCTTACTGATTAATATATACACATCTTACTGATTAATATACACATCTTACTGATTAATATACACACATCTTACTGATTAATATATACATCTTACTGATTAATATATACATCTTACTGATTAATATACACATCTTACTGATTAATATATATACATCTTACTGATTAATATACACATCTTACTGATTAATATACACACATCTTACTGATTAATATATACATCTTACTGATTAATATATACATCTTACTGATTAATATACACATCTTACTGATTAATATACACACATCTTACTGATTAATATATACACATCTTACTGATTAATATATACACATCTTACTGACTAATATATATACATCTTACTGATTAATATATATACATCTTACTGATTAATATATACATCTTACTGATTAATATATACATCTTACTGATTAATATACACATCTTACTGATTAATATATACATCTTACTGATTAATATATACATCTTACTGATTAATATATACATCTTACTGATTAATATACACATCTTACTGATTAATATATACATCTTACTGATTAATATATACATCTTACTGATTAATATATACATCTTACTGATTAATATATACACATCTTACTGATTAATATATACATCTTACTGATTAATATATACATCTTACTGATTAATATATATACATCTTACTGATTAATATATACACATCTTACTGATTAATATATATACATCTTACTGATTAATATACACATCTTACTGATTAATATATACACATCTTACTGATTAATATATACATCTTACTGATTAATATATACATCTTACTGATTAATATATACATCTTACTGATTAATATATACACATCTTACTGATTAATATATATACATCTTACTGATTAATATATACATCTTACTGATTAATATATACATCTTACTGATTAATATATACACATCTTACTGATTAATATATACACATCTTACTGATTAATACACACATCTTACTGATTAATATATACACATCTTACTGATTAATATATACACATCTTACTGATTAATATATACACATCTTACTGATTAATATATACACATCTTACTGATTAATACACACATCTTACTGATTAATATATACACATCTTACTGATTAATATACACACAGTGTTACACACTAAAAGTGACTCTGGTTTTGTTTTTCATTTTCAGATGGATCTATGCAGTTTCAGGTAGACCGTTGTGTGTTTAACTCGACTGATCTGAACAACATCGAGTACATCCTCTCTTTCTACTACAACAAACTGGAGTATGCCAGGTTCAGCAGCAGTGTGGGGTTGTATGTTGGATACACAGCTTTTGGTGTGAAGCAGGCAGAGGCTTGGAACAACGACCCTTCAGAGCTGAACAGTGTGAGAGCTCAGAAGGAGAGATACTGCCAACACAACATAGGAAACTGGTACAAAGCTTCTCTGTCTAAATCAGGTGAGTTTGAGTTCCTGTCTCCTCACACAGCATCACATCATCATGGTTTTATTAAATAATGAATCCATAAACAAATGGACTCTGACTGATTACATTTCATTAGATTTCATTTTCACTCTTTTATAATTTCCTGTTTCATTAATGTTCAATAAAAACACTTTAAAGTCGTCTCACACTGATGATCAGTTTATATCAGAGAAATCTCAAACTGAAACTCTTGATCTGTTAAAGTCCTCACACACAGCTCTGTGTCACAGCCTGCTGGTCAAACTCTGTTACTGCAGTTAACAACATTCACATGTACTTAAAGTCATTTTTCTTCACGATAGTTGAAAACATTAACAATCAATTATTGATTAATAATTAATAATTAATGAGCCGCACGTCCTGTTCTCAGTTTATGTTTAATTGAAACCGTTATAGCAGCACGATAGTTACTTGAAACATTCATTCATAAAAACAGTTTGAACTAATAAAACAACGAGGCTCTCTTAAACGTGTGACTTTCCTTACTTAACGCCTCTGCTAACAGATCAACGCCAATCGGGCGCTATACCACCGTTTCTAACAAGGCTGACTGAATGAAAGTCCTTTTTAAAATCAACAGAAAGTTCTGAATGAAAGTGAAATAAAAGCATCTGAGCCTCTTCACAATACACTTAACTCTTCTGCTTTGTCTGCAGATGAACATTTCTACACGTTCAGGAGTGAGTTATTGTGAGCACATAAAATACTCTACTCACCATCATATATGTACAGCTTAGTGTTTTTATTTAGAAAGATGAGCACATCTACGTGATCAGGGCTCAGTCGAGTGTTCAGTCTATTCTCAACAAGTCCAGCTGCAGAAAACACAAAACTCTGTCTCTCTGCTGACCTCTTCATTTTAGCCTCACTCTCCTCAGTAACACTTCTTACTTTAGCTTTTCTGAGTTGCACAAAGTGACAGGCGCCCTCTTTTGGTACAAAATGGTATTACATGTAAAACTGTCAGTTGATACATTTATCAGTTCAATTCTTAACGGCGATTAATCGATAAACGTTAATCATTAACATCTCTATTTCTGTCATCTGAGAGGATTCAAAGCCTTCAGTGAAACTAAATGAATATAACTCATCAAACTGTGTTTCACTGATTCAAACTCTTCGTACTTGATGATGTTCACACTGAAACCAGAAAAAGAGCACTGATACTCTGTCCGTCTACTGAAACAATACATTCAATAATCAAACTGTGTGTGCTGCAGCCAAGCCGTACGCCAAGCTGCACTCTGAGACGCCCCCTACTGGTGGACACCCCGCCATGTTGGTGTGCAGCGTCTACGACTTCTACCCCAAAATGATCAAAGTGAGCTGGCACAGAGACGGAAAGGAAGTCACCACTGATGTCACTTCCACTGATGAGCTGGCTGACGGAGACTGGTACTACCAGATCCACTCACACCTGGAGTACACACCCAGGTGGGTCCAGGTCCAGGTCCAGGTCCAGGTCCAGGTCCAGGTTTAGGTCCAGGTCCAGGTGTTGAGTGTGACTGATCCTCTGTTTCTGTGGTTTTTCAGGTCTGGAGAGAAGATCTCCTGTGTGGTGGATCACGTCAGCCTGGATGAACCTCTGGTTAATGTCTGGGGTAAATACCTGTCTGTCTGCTCACCTGTCTGTCTGCTCACCTTTTCACCTGTCTGTCTGCTCACCTGTCTGTCTGCTCACCTTTTCACCTGTCTGCCTGCTCACCTGTCTGTCTGCTCACCTTTTCACCTGTCTGCCTGCTCACCTGTCTGTCTGCTCACCTGTCTGTCTGCTCACCTTTCACCTGTCTGTCTGCTCACCTTTTCACCTGTCTGTCTGCTCACATTTTCACCTATCTGTCTGCTCACTTGTCTGTCTGCTCACCTTTTCACCTGTCTGTCTGCTCACCTGTCTGTCTGTTCACCTTGTCACCTGTCTGTCTGCTCACTTGTCTGTCTGCTCACCTTTTCACCTGTCTGTCTGCTCACCTGTCTGTCTGTCTTCCTCAGACCCGTCCATGCCAGAGTCTGAGAGAAACAAGATCGCCATCGGAGCGTCTGGACTGATCCTGGGTCTGATCTTATCTCTGGCTGGATTCATCTACTACAAGAGCAAGACCCGAGGTAGACCAGTTCAGACCAGTTCAGACCAGTTCAGACCAGTCTAAACCAGTTCAGACCAGTCTAAACTAGTTCAGACCAGTTCAGACCAGTCTAAACCAGTCAGACCAGTTAAGACCAGTTCAGACCAGTCTAAACCAGTTCAGACCAGTTCAGACCAGTCTAAACCAGTTCAGACCAGTTCAGACCAGTCTAAACCAGTTCAGACCAGTCTAAACCAGTTCAGACCAGCACTTTCTGTGGTTGTCAAAACGTTTGATACTTTTGACTCCCACGTGTTGTAAATGTTACAATCTGAGGTGGCGTGCTCACCGTGTGTCGGCTCATGGTATTACAAGGTGAAAAAAGGAGAGCAGTGGACCAGCTTACCTCCATTTGGTAGTGGAGTGGTCTCTGAGTACGTTACAGGAACACTTGTGTGGGAGAGGTGAAGGTGGAAAGGAAAGAAAGAGAGTGAGAAAACGCTGACTCAGCTCTACGGTCATTAAAAACAATAAATGAGCAAATACTGGTGTCTAGGACTTCTATTTGTGTTGCCGTGGTAACAAACATGTACAAACATCATATCACAGTTTATAATTCTGGTATCATGACAGCCGTGGTGCACCCAGTCTGAACCATTACAGACCAGTTCAGACCAGTTCTAACGATGTTTCTGTATCAGTCGTTGATCTCGTTTTTTCTTCTCTTTAATGCAGGAAGGATTCTGGTGCCCAGTAACTGATCCGGGTCCTGGTGGTCCAGCATCAGATGGAGGAACAAGCAGCTTCCTGTGCTTTCCACCTGACGTACCGACTAAACACGATTGTCTGATGCTGGGCTGGTGTGAACCCTGATCCTGGACTGTTCCTGGGTCAGGTTTAGTCTGGTCTCTGGATGTGGACTGTGCTTCATTCTAGTGTGATGCTTTACTTGATCAATCAATATTTTACAGGATCAATCATTCTGCTGTTCTATCAGATATAATCAGGGGATTGGAGGGTTTAAATGTGTGATTGTTACATTTATATATTTGTACTGAGAGAAACTTTTCCAACCACAGTAAACCTTCAGAAACCATGTGTGGACGTTTTCTTCAGGTGTTAATAATCAGGTAGTATACTAGTAATAACCCGTTAGATTGTTTATCTTATGGAAGCAATAAGTGGACGAATCATATCTCCTTATTTTCTCAAACTCTTCACTTGATGTATCCGGTTTAAGAGATTAAACACTGGTTTTCCCACGAGTTCCTCACACTTGTTTTTCTTTAAGTCTCTGTTTATTTGTATTCTTTTAGTTAAAAGATGAACATAATAAATTACAATGTAGAAAAGGAAAAGTAACCCATGAACACCAAGATTCCTTCAAGTGCTTCAACCTCTAAGATAATCAGTCGTTTCATCATTACAGTTGCTGTATATTAATTCTATTATTATTCATTATGTACATTAATATTAGACTGATCGGTCTATTATCATACTTAGCTGTTACTGCTAATTCTACACATAGCCTACTTTAACATTATTACTGACATAGCTGTCCATGTACATTATTCATTGTTGTTGTTGTTTCACTCTGATGTTCTGACATATTTCAGACAGAACATCTGAGGAACAGAAGTTGTGAGGGTCATGAACCTGGTGTGTGTGTGTGTGTGTGTGTGTGTGTGTGTGTGTGTGTGTGTGTGTTTACTCTCTGTTAATAAAGTTAAGCAGCTCAAACAAACACTGACCTCTGACCCCTGTGAGGAACCAATCACAGTGAGCTCAGAGGGTTGTGTTTATCAGAGACGTCACTGATGTCAGTGTGTGATCGGGCTGTGAAGGTTCATCTGTGACTGTATGAGAGGGAAGGAAAACATTCACATTTTCAACAAAACGTGAACATCACGTCGACCGCACATCCTCACTAATGATGCATTGTTACTTTTAATTTGCTGAAAAGGTGAGTAAAGGATCATTTTGTTTTGTTCTCTGTATCCTCAGATGTTTTTCTGAGGTGCAGACCTCCTAACGAGGAGTGTTGGATAATAACACTACTAATAGTGACATTAGAAGTTTGAACTTTCCAGCAGCTTGGTAGGAGTGTCGCTGCTTTCTGACTCAAATGAGTTGGTAAGGCCTTCAGACACTCTGCCATCAAGCTGTTCATCCTTGATAATAGCCACTAGAAGGAAAACGTCATGGTTTTATTTATTGTCTTCTTGGGTGATTCACATTGTGGATCATCATTTAAATTCTACGTTGATGATCTGTCCTTACATTTTCTGAATGTAGTCTTTCATTTGTCATCTGCAGTACATCCTAGTATGGCCGCCTATCTACTTATCATTTACTTATCTACTGTCATTCTAAATCTGTGTAGTTTAACCTCACCTGGCCCTCAGGTGTGATATACCATTTTGGCCACACGAGGGCGCCAGTGTTCCAGTGAGCATCTCTGTTTGTGTATGAACGTGTTTCTCTCTGGGTAGACCTCAAAAGACAGCAGCAGAACATAGTTTGTGTTTGGCGTCTATAGCTCGTCACAGTTTTGATTTTAATGCAGAAATTTGAGGAGTGATGGGGCGACGTCTGAAGCTGAGGAGCTCTTTAACTTTTATTTTTTGGGATAAGAGGGTGGAGCTTGAGAAATAGTGTAGTGGCTCCGCCCACATCTTATGTACAGTCTATGATGGCTCAGTCCTGGTTTAATTTCTCTAACTGTCTGTCTCCTCTGCAGGTCGTCATGGATACCATCAGGACTCGTCTGAGACAGGTGTGATAGGTGAACAGCATTCAGACTTCCCCCTTTATTGCCATGGTTACACCTCTCTCTCTCTTTCTCTCTCTCTCTCTCTCTCTCTCTTTCTCTCTCTCTCTCTCTCTCCAGTCAACCTCTGTGTCACTCCAGCGCTCAGTGGGCGTGGCCGATGATGAGGAGGCGGCAGGAGCTCCGAGGGTGGAGCTGAGGTTTGTGACACCAGAGGCCGAGGAGGAAATGGAGGCGGAGCCCAGCAGTGACATCGAAGCATTGATGCTTGGACATCGCTATGGAAACCGGAAAACCTGTGTGCTCCTGTGTGCGTGTGGAGTTGTTCTCTTCACTACAGGTTGACAAAAACACACAGACGCGCACACACACGAATACACACAGGGTTTGTGTGATCATGTGA
>NW_026870103.1:0-2500 GCF_963584025.1 Labrus mixtus | reverse complement strand
TTATTCTTGGGTGGGGATTTTAACTGTACAGAAAATGCATCTTTAGATCGCAACCATGCAGAGCCGCATCCAGTTTCCCAACATGTTCTGAGGCAGCTGGTCTATTCTCATGGCCTGGTGGACGTGTGGAGAAGGATGCATGCAGACTGCCGACAGTACACATGGTCCCACCTCAGAGAGAGTAGGATCTCCTCAGCTAGACTAGACCGTATTTATTGTTTTAAGCATCATTTTAATATTTTTAAAATGTGCAGTATTGTTCCTGCTGGTTTTACTGACCATTCTTTACTTTTGTGTAATGTTCTTATTCAAAATATTTTACCTAAAAGTGCTTATTGGCATTTTAATTCAGTCTTAACATTTGATAAACATTTTAAAGAGGTTCTTATTTATTTCTGGGATGTTTTTAGACAGAGGAAGGGTGATTTTAACAGTCTTAGGCAGTGGTGGGACCATGGTAAGACTGAGATTAAACTGCTATGTCAACAGCACACCCTCAATGTCACCAGAGACATCACCAGATCTATGAAAGACCTGGAGACTGATATAGTGGAACTAGAAAGATTGAGCGAGTCCACAGCAAATCGAGGATATATTGAAATCCTCAAAGTCAAAAAGCTAGCTTTAGCCGACCTGTTGGATGTTAAAGTACAGGGTGCACTGGTCAGGTCCCGGTTTCAAGCCATCACGGAGATGGATGCTCCCTCTAGTTTCTTCTTCGGCCTGGGGAAGAGGAGTGGGCAGAGGAGGGTAATCCACTCACTTTTAGCAGACACAGGGCAAACATTGACTGAACCAAGCCAGATAAGAAGGCGAGCTGTGAGTTTCTACTCAGCACTCTACTCAAGTGAGTATGAGGAGGAGGAAGCTCTGATGGAGGGGTTCTGTAATGGACTGCCTCAGGTCTCTGAAGAGACCAACACACAGCTCAACGGGCCGTTACAGATGCAGGAACTGAAGGCCGCTCTGCAGGGCATGCAAGGGCGGCGGGCTCCCGGCATAGACGGCCTGAGTGTGGAATTTTACAAAGCCTTCTGGGACATCTTTGCAAAGGATCTTTTAGATGTTTTTAATGAAAGTCTGGCCTCTGGTTCAATGCCCATGTCCTACAGGAGAGCCGTAATCACGTTGCTCCCAAAGAAAGGCAACCTGCAGGACATTAAAAACTGGCGCCCTGTGTCTTTGCTGTGTGTGGATTACAAGCTTCTGTCCAAACTCTTTGCCTCCAGGCTGGGGAAGGCTATGGAGCAGGTCATCCACCGGGACCAGACCAGGTCCATGGTGGACAATGTCCACCTCATTCGTGATGTTTTGGACGTCTCCAGCTCATCGGGTTGTAACACTGGTCTGATTTCTCTAGACCAGGAAAAGGCTTTTGACCGCGTTGAACACAACTTCCTCTGGAAAGTTATGGAGAAGTTTGGGTTCAGCGCTGGTTTCATAGCCAAGATCAAAGTGTTGTACAGTGGGGTTGAGAGTGTGCTGAAGTTTAACGGCGGTCTGTGTGCTCCTTTCAGGGTGTGTAGAGGCGTCAGGCAGGGCTATGCTCTGTCCGGCATGCTTTACACACTCTCCCTGGAACCCCTCCTTCACAACATACGCTACAACTTACAGGGCTTGGTTTTACCTGGTTTTAATACAAACATTGTTTTAAGTGCTTATGCCGATGACATTGTTGTTTTTATTAAAAACCAGAGGGATGCAGATATTTTAACCAACATTATAAAACTTTTTAGCGTAACATCGGCAGCGAGGGTGAATTGGAAAAAAAGCGAAGCCCTCGCTGTCGGTGAGTGGCGTGACGGTCTCCCAGTTCTTCCCCAGAACTTGGCCTGGAAAACGGATGGTTTTAGGTACCTGGGGGTGTTCCTCAGGAAAAAACAGATAGTCCAGAAGAACTGGGAGGGCGTCACAGAGAAAGTTGGAATGGCTGCTCCCTCAAATGTCTTTTAAAGGTAGAGTACTGGTTTTAAACAACCTTGTAGCATCCCAACTGTGGCACCGTTTAACCTGTGTAGACCCCCCTTCAGGCTTGCTAGCCCAGTTACAAAGAAAAATGGTAGATTTTTATTGGGATGGTCTACACTGGGTGCCACAAGGGGTGCTGTTTTTAACCAGAGAGGAGGGGGGACAGGGCCTCGTCCACCTGGCCAGCCGGACAGCCACCTTCCGATTACAGTTTTTACAAAAATATCTGACAGGTCCGGCTGATCTAGTGTGGAGAGATGTGGCCAGCTGCATTCTCAGACGTGCAGATTTCCTGGGGCTGGATGCTGCTCTGTTTTTAATTGATTCTAAACTTTTAAAATTAAGTGGGCTGCCTCCGTTTTATCAGGGTGTTTTTAAGTCTTGGGCCCCTTTTAACTGTAAAAGGTGCCCAAAGTCTGACTCTCTGTACTGGTTGTTGAGAGAGCCATTGATTCACAGGGCCAAGCTGGATATCAGCAGCAGCGTCACCCCCGGCCTGACGGTGGCGCTGCTTAAAACAAAGACCCTGTGC
>NW_026870102.1:50000-66230 GCF_963584025.1 Labrus mixtus | reverse complement strand
AGAGAGAGAGGGAGAAAGAGAGAGAGAGACAGAGGGAGAAAGAGAGAGAGAGAGAGACAGAGGGAGAAAGAGAGAGAGACACAGAGAGAGAGAGACAGAGAGACAGAGAGAGAGAGGGAGAAAGAGAGAGAGACAGAGAGGGAGACAGAGAGAGAGAGAGAGACAGAGAGAAAGAGAGACAGAGAGAGAGATGGAGAGAGAGGGAGAAAGGGAGACAGAGAGAGAGGGAGAGAGAAACAGAGAGAGAGAGGGAGAAAGAGAGAGAGAGACAGAGGGAGAAAGAGAGAGAGAGAGAGAGACACAGAGAGACAGAGAGAGAGGGAGAAAGAGAGAGAGAGGGAGAAGGAGAGAGAGACAGAGAGAGAGAGGGAGACAGAGAGGGAGACAGAGAGAGAGAGAGACAGAGAGAGACAGAGAGAGAGAGAGAGAGACAGAGAGAGAGATGGAGAGAGAGGGAGAAAGGGAGACAGAGAGAGAGGGAGAGAGAAACAGAGAGAGAGACAGGGACAGGGAGAGAGAGAGATCTCTCTCCCTCTCTCTCTGTCTCAGAGAGAGAGACAGAGAGAGAGAGAGAGACAGAGAGAGAGAGAGAGAGAGAGAGAGACAAAGAGGGAGAAAGAGAGAGGGAGAGAGAGAGAGAGACAGAGAGACAGAGAGAGGGAGAAAGAGAGGGAGAAAGAGAGAGACAGAGAGAGAGGGAGAAAGAGAGAGAGACAGAGAGAGAGAGATAAAGAGAGGGAGAAAGAGAGAGAGAGAGACACAGAGAGAGAGGGAGAAAGAGAGAGAGAGAGAGACGGAGAGAGAGAGGGAGAAAGAGAGAGAGACAGAGAGAGAGAGGGAGAAAGAGAGAGAGAGAAAGAGAGAGACAGAGAGGGAGAAAGAGAGAGAGACAGAGAGATTTTATTTTTTTTGATTTTTAAACAGACCTTTATTTATCAGTCTTCTTACTGTTCAACAATAATATACATTCCTAATATTCACAGATGACATTCACAAAATAAACAGATTTTACATCAGCACATGTCCATGAACTAACTGATCATGCTCTACAGAGCACAGCACACTGTCATGAGTCCACACTGACTGGAAAGTCTCCAGGTCCTGATTTGCTCTGTAGAAGTTGAAGTCCAAAAACAACCTGGATTTTAACATTTTTACAAACAACAGCTTCACATCAACAACATCGTCTGGCTCCTCCACCTTCCTCCTCCTACTCACGTACACGGCCATCTTAGCCTGACCAAGGACGAAGTTTATCAGCTGACATTTGTGTTTGTGTTGTCGAGTGTATTTAAAACCACAAATAAAAACCTGCTTAGTAAAAAACTCTTTAAAACCACTAAAAACCTTCTCCAGAAGATCAAACAGAGGTTTCAGCCGACTGCACTCTAAAAAACAGTGAAACACCGTCTCCCTGTGCACACAGAAAGGACACTGATCAACAACATTCACATTAAGAACAGAGATAAAAGAGTTCACAGCAATGATTCCATGCAGGATTCTACACTGGAGGTCTGCATGTCTCTCACACAAGGGGGGTTTGTATAAAGACTCCCAGGAGGGTCTAAACTCAGGAGCCAGCCCCAAATAAGTCCTCCAGGGGGTGTCACTGCGTGCGTTCAGTGTCTTTTTATTCAAAGTCTTAACAATCAGTTTGTAAAAAGTCTTTCCTGCAGCGTCAGCCAGTAGAGGACCAGAACAGTCCTTCAGGTCTGCAGACAGAGTGAACTCAGGAAACGGGTCGGTTTGGTCAGGCAGCAGAGAACCGTCCCCATAGTCCGACATCAGAGACATCTCTGGTCCTGTCAGCTGATGTCTCCAGTGATTCAGCAACCGATCAACGACTCTGGTCGACCTCACCCCCAGACGAGCAGCCAGACCAGCAGGACAGTCCAGCTGAGGTCCGGTCAGCTCCACCACCTGCTCCAGAGTGGAAATCCTGGCACTGCAGAACTTTCCGGACAGGCTCGGTCCAGCCCAGTCAGGAAGATGAAAACGTCCTCCAAACAGTACAGGCTCTTTAAGCAGCCAGTACAAAGAGTGGGAGTGTCCCTGTCTCTGCCTGTTCACCAGACTCCACACGTTAAAAACACTTCGATAAAATCCAGTGACAGAGGAAATGTTCACTTGCTGTAAATCCATTAAAAACAGAGACGAGCTCAGCCCCAGTTCTCCAAACCGCTGTAGAAGACAGCAGGCCAGCGGTCTCCAGACCAGGTCTGCAGGCCCAGTGAGTAGTCTCTGGAGGAACTGTAGGCGGAGAGTAGCCCCCCTGCTGGCCAGGTGGACTAATCCATGTCCTCCTTCCTCTTTAGGGAGGAAGAGTACACTCTGAGGAATCCAGTGTAACCTGTCCCAAAAAAAATCAACTAACACTCTTTGAATGTTACACAGGAGAGAGGACGGAGGGTCGATACAGGTCAGTCTGTGCCACAGGGCAGAGGAAACAAGATTATTGGCCACAAGTACACAACTTTAAAAGACATCTTTGGCAACAGCCACCTCCATTTATCAAGACGTCCTTTTACTTTTTCTAAAACACCCTCCCAGTTTTTACTAACAAATGTTTCATTCCCCAAAAACACTCCCAAATATTTAAAACCTCCTGACTTCCAAAAGAGGCCTCCAGGCAGACTGAGCCGACCCCTCAGCTTCTCTCCCACCATCAGTGCTTCACTTTTCAGCCAGTTCACTTTGGCAGAAGATATCGACCCAAACAAATTCACAGTCTCTTTTAAAACATCGATATCTCTCTGCTGATTAACAAAAACAATGACGTCATCAGCATACGCTGACAATTTAAAACTGACATCAGAGGCAGGAAAACGAACACCAGAGAGACCTGACCTCAGTCTGTGAAGCAGGGGTTCAATGGCTAAGGAATATAACATCCCAGATAAAGAGCAGCCCTGCCTCACCCCCCTCTGTACACTAAAAGGAGCACTCAGGCCTCCATTGATCTTTAGCACACTCGCAATGTCACGGTACAAAACCTGGATCTTAGCTAAGAAACATGGGTTGAACCCAAAGGCGGTTAGAGTCCGCCATAGCTGCTGGTGTTCAACCCGATCAAAAGCCTTTTCCTGGTCTAGTGAAATCAGACCAGTGTCTACAGCCAATGAACCAGAGACTTCCAAAACATGCCGAATGACACACACTGCTGAAACACACACACACCCTGCTGAAACACACGCTGCTGAAACACACACACACACACACACTGCTGAAACACACGCTGCTGAAACACACACACACACTGCTGAAACACACACAAACACTGCTGAAACACACACACACTGCTGAAACACACACTGCTGAAACACACACACGCTGCTGAAACAGACACAAACACTGCTGAAACACACACACTGCTGAAACAGACACAAACACTGCTGAAACACACACACTGCTGAAACACACACACACTGCTGAAACACACACTGCTGAAACAGACACAAACACTGCTGAAACACACACACTGCTGAAACACACACACACACACACTGCTGAAACAGACACAAACACTGCTGAAACACACACACTGCTGAAACACACACAAACACTGCTGAAACACACACACACTGCTGAAACACACACACACGCTGCTGAAACAGACACAAACACTGCTGAAACACACACACTGCTGAAACAGACACAAACACTGCTGAAACACACACACTGCTGAAACGCACACACACTGCTGAAACACACACACTGCTGAAACAGACACAAACACTGCTGAAACACACACACTGCTGAAACACACACACACACACACTGCTGAAACACACGCTGCTGAAACACACACACACACTGCTGAAACACACACTGCTGAAACACACACACACACACTGCTGAAACACACGCTGCTGAAACACACACACACACTGCTGAAACACACACACACACACACTGCTGAAACACACACACTGCTGAAACACACACACTGCTGAAACACACACACACACACTGCTGAAACACACGCTGCTGAAACACACACACACTGCTGAAACACACACTGCTGAAACACACACTGCTGAAACACACACTGCTGAAACACACACACACACTGCTGAAACACACACACACACACACTGCTGAAACACACACACACACACTGCTGAAACACACAGGGCGGAGAGAGGGAGGAACACCCACACAAACTGTGTCTGATAAATCATTCAGAATAAAAAAGGATTTTCTTCCTCAGTGAAGCTCAACGCTGCCACCTGCTGTCCGGACAGAGAACTGCAGGACCTCAAACATGACAACACAAAGAAGAAGAGGGGGGTATATAAAGTTATTATGAAGTAACTGCAGCACTAATGAGGGACATTTTAAAAGTAAAACTGGGTTAATTAAGATTTTTTGTTATTAATTAAACTAATCAACCGTTTTTCTAAGTGCAGCCAGGAAACAGTAAAATGAATCTATGAGTTAATAGATAAATATTATGACTCCAGCGGCGTTGAAGCGCTTTGAGTGCGGGCGGGCAGGTCAGAGTACGAACAGGGAGGCAGTCGATTGGTTCTTCCCAACTGGACCTCAGGGCTGTGATTGGTCAGAGTTTTTACAGGATTACAGCAGCGAGTGATGAGGCTCTTCTTCTGTCCTAACTTCATTTAATGATTTCTGTGGTTGAGATAAACAAACATCCTTCATTAGTTATTTAAACGGCCTCTCTGCTTTCAGCCTGAGGTCGCTCGTGAAGCTGATTAACTTTCATATGATGATTACCAGATCATCCCACATTTCATAATACACATAATTTAAAACAGATGAAAATGTTACAGGATGCTGCATGAATCAGATCTGACTCAGAGGAAACTTCTGATTATTTATTTAAACTGTTTGAGTCTCTTTAACACACAGAGATCAAACTGACCCATTAAACATCCAGAACTGACCTGAGACCAGACCTGACCTGAGACCAGAACTGACCTGAGACCAGACCTGACCTGAGACCAAACCTGACCTGAGACCAGAACTGACCTGAGACCAGACCTGACCTGAGTCCAGACCTGACCTGAGACCAGAACTGACCTGAGACCAGACCTGACCTGAGACCAGAACTGACCTGAGACCAGACCTGACTTGAGTCCAGACCTGACCTGAGTCCAGACCTGACTTGAGACCAGACCTGACCTGAGACCAGACCTGACTTGAGTCCAGACCTGACTTGAGTCCAGACCTGACCTGAGACCAGTTATCTTTCTGGTCATGTCTTCTGTTTAACTTGAATATGATCCTCTACTCTGTACTGTTAGACTCTGTGGCTCACTCACAGCTGGTGTGTGATGCAGGTAACAGTCCAGCAGGGGACGGCAGAGCTCCACTGCAGCAGACTAAAGAGAACCATGAATCCAGACCTCAGCCACACAGCTCTAATACACTGACAGCTGCACGTTGTTTTTATTTATAGGTTTAATAAACATGAGAAATTATATTTATGATTTTATAAATTCTACAACTTTTAAAAATGATTTTAATCCTGGTCAACAAACTAAAAGAAAATCTGTTTTCTTTAAAAAGAGACAGGAATGTACGTGAATAACTGTGTATGTGACTTCCTGTGTTTCTGCAGCCAGTGTCTAGTGGACACTTGAGGAACTGCAGGATTTTACACTTCAGCATCGGCTTCATATTTTAACACCAGAGTTTGTGAATGTGTGTGAATGGATGAGTTAATACTGATGGACTCTTTACTCAGCAGCCTCTACCATCAGAGTGTGAATGTGTGTGAATGGATGAGTTAATACTGATGGACTCTTTACTCAGCAGCCTCTACCATCAGAGTGTGAATGTGTGTGAATGGATGAGTTAATACTGATGGACTCTTTACTCAGCAGCCTCTACCATCAGAGTGTGAATGTGTGTGAATGGATGAGTTAATACTGATGGACTCTTTACTCAGCAGCCTCTACCATCAGCGTGTGAATGTGTGTGAATGGATGAGTTAATACTGATGGACTCTTTACTCAGCAGCCTCTACCATCAGCGTGTGAATGTGTATGAATGGATGAGTTAATACTGATGGACTCTTTACTCAGCAGCCTCTACCATCAGCGTGTGAATGTGTATGAATGGATGAGTTAATACTGATGGACTCTTTACTCAGCAGCCTCTACCATCAGTGTGTGAATGTGTATGAATGGATGAGTTATCACAATCGGTGGTATCGTATCATTTTTAACTTTTTTTCTAGGCTCGGTATGGGGTGCAGCTCTACATGACGTCTTCTCCAAAGTGTTTTATTGGAGCCGACCATCAACGTCTACAAATAGACAGTTTACACTCAGATTACATTTAACAAGTTTTAGTCTGAGCTCTTAGAATAAAGGAACTACATGTACTGCGTAGTTATAGGTAAAAAATAATTATGAATATTAATAACTAAGAACTCCTGAGAAGGAGACAGACGACAAGACGTGACCACGATGAGAAGGAGACAGACGAGAAGACGTGACCACGATGAGAAGGAGACAGATGATAAGACGTGACCACGATGAGAAGGAGACAGACGATAAGACGTGACCACGATGAGAAGGAGACAGACGACAAGACGTGACCACGATGAGAAGGAGACAGACGAAAAGACGTGACCACGATGAGAAGGAGACAGACGATAAGACGTGACCACGATGAGAAGGAGACAGATGAAAAGACGTGACCACGATGAGAAGGAGACAGACGATAAGACGTGACCACGATGAGAAGGAGACAGACGACAAGACGTGACCACGATGAGAAGGAGACAGACGACAAGACGTGACCACGATGAGAAGGAGACAGACGATAAGACGTGACCACGATGAGGTCGATGAGAATGTCATGAGAAGGGAGAATCACTCCCATGATTCATCTCTTGGTGTTGTTTTGATGGAGCGCCCCCTGGTGGAGGAGTTTACGTACTGTGATTTATTATTAACCACTTTTTCTCTGTCTGATTTTAATTCAACTGAAACTAATGTGAGGAGCAAAACAAAACAACGTCCCGTCATCCTACGACTTTAAATGTAACATGTGATGGATGGATTGAGCGTCCCGTCCGTCATCACGTGATGGATGGATTGAGCGACCCGTCCGTCATCACGTGATGGATGGATTGAGCGTCCCGTCCGTCATCACGTGATTGATGGATTGAGCGTCCCGTCCGTCATCACTTGATGGATGGATTGAGCGTCCCGTCCGTCATCACGTGATGGATGGATTGAGCGTCCCGTCCGTCATCACGTGATGGATGGATTGAGCGTCCCGTCCGTCATCACGTGATGGATGGATTGAGCGTCCCGTCCGTCATCACGTGATGGATGGATTGAGCGTCCTGTCCGTCATCACGTGATGGATGGATTGAGCGTCCTGTCCGTCATCATGCTGATCATCACAGACACGTGTCAGTGGTCACATTCAGAGAAAGAAGAAACGAAGGAGAGAATAATCCTGATGAAAGCATTTAACCGTCTCTCGTACGATCCAGCTGGAACGCTTTGATGCGGATCATCGCCCTGTTGGTCTCTGGGATTAACGGCGAGCTCTCTGATAATAAAACAGGATGTCGGGGGGGTCGGTTTGTACGCGCTGACAGCAGCGGAGGTGGAGAGAGATGTCTGGATTTGTCATGGACTCGAATGAATGAAAACCTTTAATAAAAGACGCTGGCGAGATTAAAGTGACACGTTTTCCCTCGCTGAAATTAACGCCTCATTCGAAGTGATGAAGTTAAACGAGATTTACGTTTTAATTTTTCTACAACATAAAAGAAAGAATGTTCAACATGTTAAACATAAATATATATTTATATTTATATATCATATATACATAAATAAATCATAAAGTCTGTCCTGTGTAAATGTGTCTCTGAGTCATGACTGTCTACAATGAGGGAGAAGCTCGAGTCCTGCTGGCTGTGTTGTTGTCAGCACCGTGTTTACATGGACGGGACGGCCGGCTCCTCCCCTTGTGTATAAAAGCTGTTTTAGTCAAGAACTAGAGAGAAGAAGAACATACTCACTGATTATTTGGATGTTAGTAAGAGTTTTTAGATCACGCTCATTCTGTGCCAATTTACATGAAATGTGAAGCTACGAGCTAACTAAAGAGCGCTAACATTAGCATGCTAATACAACAATGTGAAGCTATGAGCTAACTAAAGAGCGCTAACATTAGCATGCTAACACAACAATGTGAAGCTACATGCTAACTAAAGAGCGCTAACATTAGCATGCTAACACAACAATGTGAAGCTACGAGCTAACTAAAGAGCGCTAACATTAGCATGCTAACACAACAATGTGAAGCTACGTGCTAACTAAAGAGCGCTAACATTAGCATGCTAACACAACAATGTGAAGAGACGAGGAGAAGAGGAGACGAGGAGAAGAGGAGAAGAGGAGACGGGGAGAAGAGGAGACGAGGAGAGGAGGAGAGGAGGAGAAGAGGAGACGGGGAGAAGAGGAGACGGGGAGAAGAGGAGAAGAGGAGACGAGGAGAAGAGGAGAAGAGGAGACGAGGAGACGAGGAGAAGAGAAGAGGAGACGAGGAGAAGAGGAGACGAGGAGAAGAGGAGAAGAGGAGAAGAGGAGACGAGGAGAAGAGGAGACGAGGAGAAGAGGAGAAGAGGAGAGGAGGAGAAGAGGAGACGAGGAGACGAGGAGAAGAGGAGAAAGGAATCCCAATGAGACCCAGAGAAGTGAACAGTGACCTCTGAGAGGCGACACGTCTGACAGAGAAAGAGATGGAGGCAGGTATCTGAGGTAACAAGGAGGCGTTGTTTCAGCGACCTGGAGGATCAAAGATGATTCCACGTGGCGTGCTGGAACTGAACTGAAAATAAGAGCGGATGTTTCTCTAATGGCCTTTCCTCTGAGCTTCAGGTCAAACCGACAGACACAAACACAAAGGTCGCTTGTTTCCTCGCTCTGATACGACCAGCTGGAAGGATTCTAAATTAACTCGCTCGTCCTCTCTCTCGTCCTCTCTCACGTCCACTCTCTCGTCCACTCGCTCGTCCTCTCTCACGTCCACTCGCTCGTCCTCTCTCTCGTCCTCTCTCACGTCCACTCTCTCGTCCACTCGCTCGTCCTCTCTCACGTCCACTCGCTCGTCCTCTCTCACGTCCACTCGCACGTCCTCTCGCTCGTCCACTCTCTCGTCCTCTCTCACGTCCTCTCTCTCGTCCTCTCTCTCGTCCTCTCTCTTGTCCTCTCACGTCCTCTCTCTCGTCCTCTCTCACGTCCTCTCTCTCGTCCTCTCTCTCGTCCTCTCTCTCGCCCTCTCGCTCGTCCTCTCTCACGTCCTCTCTCTCGTCCTCTCACGTGCTCTCGCTCGTCCACTCGCTCGTCCTCTCTCACGTCCTCTCTCTCGTCCTCTCACGTTCTCTCGCTCGTCCACTCGCTCGTCCTCTCTCTCGTCCTCTCTCGTCCACTCGCTCGTCCACTCGCTCGTCCTCTCTCACGCCGTCTCTCGGAGGTTTATCCCTGACAGCTGATGTTTCCTTGTCTGGCACTGACCTGATAAAGGATCTCTTCTATGTTGCTATAAATACTTTAATAATCAGACATTTGTATTTCATAGAATATAAAATGATTTGAACCGTTCTGCATGAACAGACTGCGTGTTGTAACGGAGGACCCCCCGCGGCGTGCACAGATGGCGTGTGAAAAGGGACAATTCAACAGTTATCTGTTGATTCATAAGAAGGCAGAAATCTTTCCATCATGAAGCTCGCTGCACGAGAACAACCTCCAAGCCCGCTAAATATTTAAAACTAAATAAAAGAGATCAAACCTGAGCAGCTCTAACAGGTGCTGATTACACTGACGAGGTGGAACGTGGCGTCCTAATGTGAAAGTGGCGTCCTAATGTGAACCGATCTGTGAGGAGCTCAGCGGGTTTAACTCAAAGGTCAATACATTGGTAGTCATCAGACACCAGCTCACTGCGCACTCACACGCGTACACACACACACGTGTACACACTGGTCTGTCATCCAGTTTGTCTGACCCCGCCCCCTCCCCTTCATAAAAGGAAATCCTTGGAGCTGTGCGGCGTGGAGCTCCGTCTCTGGTTGTCCTGGCAAACATAAGCCAAGAGGAAGACGCCGCCACGCTCGCTGTGAATATAAATGAGGGAACCTGCAGAGAGAGAGTGTGTGTGTGTGTGTGTGTGTGTGTGTGTGTGTGTGTGTGTGTGTGTGTGTGTGAAGGTGTGTGTGTGTGTGTGTGTGTGTGTGTGTGTGTGTGTGTGTGTGTGTGTGTGTGTGTGAAGGTGTTACTCGTCAGTGGAAACATTGGGAGAAAAGAGCGATCAGCCAGCGGCACCAAGCTGACATCTTTTCAAACAGTCCAATGATTTAAAAACAACGGGCAGCTGAACACGACCAGCTCAGAGTTTTTCTTCTTCTTCTCTATCATACACGATGCTTCACCTGAACATCAAAGATGAAGAACTGGACTTTAGTTTGTATCCTGATGCAGTAAACATTAAATCAGTAAACTCAGTCAAAGACAGAAGTCGCTCCACCTCTCAAATCCTCACAAACTGACCCAGTTATTACTACTCACTCTACAATTCTTCCAGGAACCGTTATATCCACATCCATGATTGAAATGTTGACCTTTGACCTGTGTAAGCTCACCACCGCTGTCAGGAGGTTTAAAACCCGCCTCAGCTCCAGCTCTCAGCCTGTCGTTAGGTTGACTGAAAGTTAGACTGAGACAGCATTTCCAGCATGGAGACCGCCATCGATGGGACTCCAGCGCCCCCTGCAGGAACAGACGGGGGATGTCACTCAGACTTCATCCTTTAATATTTCTGTGGTTGTATCCTGTAACATGATGATAATAAAGGCTTTCAATTAGACACAGTATGAAACAACCTGGACTGATGTAACCTTTGTGATATCTTTAATCCTGTTGGATGGTAACTGACCCTCAGACTCAATCAATCCTTCTGATCAGAGAGTATGGACACGTTATAAGTCGTTTGTTGTGGATCAGCAGAAACTTTCTGTGTGACCAGCTGAGTGTGGCTGATAAAAGGAGGTTGTCTTTAAAAGCTGCACAGGTTTGTGTACTTGTAGGGAGCCGAGTGGTGAAAGTCTCCTCTCACCGGGAGTTTCTGTTAATGCATCAAATGTCAGAGAGAAGAAGAAGAACTTTCTTCTTCTGTGATTGCAGCAACATTTCTGCTGCTTCAACCTTTCGCACCAACTCTTTGAAGAATCGTTTACAGATGTTTCTAAAAGGTTCCAGTCAGGGAGGATCAGATCGATAAAGAACTCGTTTTACCTTCCTCTACAGGAAACACTGTGTGATGCAGTGATTTCTGTTTGTGTGTCCTCAGGTGGGATCTGTATCGCTCAGTCTCTGAAGATCCCTCACGACCACAAACCGTCCGACTTTGATAAAATCATCCACCTGCTGCTCGACACGCCCGTGCCGTCATCCTGTTCGCCTCAGACGAGGACATCAGGTAAAACGCACACTCCTACATACACACACACTTCATCTCAATAAACACTTATAAGATTATAAACATTGAGTGTTTTTAGAGGCCGCCACATCTAAAGTCTTCACTCAGTGATTCTGTGATTTCTGACTCCAGGGGGATCCTGAATGCCAGCAAACGAGCGGACCAGGTGGGTCACTTCATGTGGATCGGCTCTGACAGCTGGGGGGCCAAGAACAGTCCCATCCACCAGCTGGAGGACGCCGCTGTGGGCGCCATCACCATCCTGCCGAAGAGAGCCACCATCAACGGTACGTCTTTAACATTCTGCTTGGCTGTGTGATTTCTCCTCCTGCTGAAAAATTCAATCATCAGAGGGAACATTCTCACTCGCTCTCTTTTCTTGGTTTCCTGAGATACAAAAGCTCGCAGGATGATTTATCATCATCATCATCATCATCATCATCAGCTTCTTCTGCTCTGCTGTGTGTGCAGGGTTTCATTAGATCTGTATGAACGAGGATAAAGAACACATGTTCTCTGTCCTGAGACGTTTAGAGAGCATCGTCTGCTGGAGGAAAATGTGTTTGAAGGCTTTGACAAACAGGAAGTGTGATTTGGGAAGGCCGTAGTCAAGAGAGTGACTTTAAGAGTGGGAGGCAGAAAACTGAAGCTCCTGTCTATTTCTGTACGACTGTGAATGCCTGAGTGTTTGTGTGGAGCTGCACGGTGTCTCACACTGCATGAAGAGCTGCTTTGTAAGCTGCAGGATTTTGATCAGGTGTTGAGCATGATGTTGATTTAAATGGAGAAATATTAATATACAAGGTCATGTACTGTACAATCATCAATCATTATTATAACGCCAATTCAAAACAAATCTGATCATCTTCATCCTGCTCCTCTTCTTCAGTCTTGATCTTCATCCAGCTCCTGTCTTTGTCAGATTGTCAGTAAATAGTTGTGTCTTTTATTCTTGTGCATGAAGATTTTTTAAGATTAAAATCGTCTGTGGCGTCCTCCGCAGCGCACCTCGCTGTCGTATTTGTGTATCCAGACAAACAGAACAAAGGATTCATTTTCCATTGAAGTCAGAAATCTTCATGTGAACAGAGCGGGCACAACAAAGGCACGTTTATCTCCCTGTCAGCGTCTTTGTTGGAGACGACAAGCCACGCTCTTCCTCTAAACGCCGTCATTAGCACGAATACAGCCGTCTGTAGCGTGGTGTTGTTCTCAGCAGACAGCTGGAAACAGACGTCATGTTTCCTCTCATCAGTTGTTAGTGAACGTTTATGATCTCAGGAGTGTTTACACCCCGGGCTCTGTGTTCACCTGTTAGAGGCTAAATGTTCAAGTTGATTTCTTCAGCCTGCAGATACGACACACACCGAACTGTCTGCATTATTAAATAGTTCCAGTCAAACTTGTTTTGTCCCTCACAGGCTCAGGTTGTTATTCTCCATTAGGCCCCTCCCCCAAAGCCTGAGATATTTCTATAACCACACCTCCTTCACACTAATGAAGGTTTAAATGAACAACATCTGACTCCTTCAACACATGATGTAATAAATGAATCTCTCTCAATGTAGCCATTGAGCCACGGCCTGTAGTCGCCATGGTAACAGTTAAATACACATACTCCACATGCTAACAGTTAGCTAACAACGGGCTGTAGATGCTAGCAGAGTCAGACTTGATCTAAATCCTGTAATATTCCTGAACCTCGAGCTTACAGCGCTATGTGTTTTTTACAGTGATGCAGTTACACTCAGAGACCTTCAGTGCTAAAGCGCAGCGACATCTTTATACAGATATAGATATGTGTTATGATCTGGATTAAACAGAACCCTGACGTCTTTTCCTCTTTGAGTTGAAACGTCTGACGGTAAGAAAAGAAAACGATACTCTGATAATCACTTTGAACAAAAACTCAACCTGCAGGAGTCGGCCTTGAGTCTCCTCTCATCAATCAAAAGGAGCAGGATTTACTCTGAAAGACTTGTTAGGATTCCCCCTGAGTGCGGTCTGACAGGCAGAGACCTGCATGTGTCCCTGTTTGTCTGTGTGTAGTAAACATGTCGTATGGAGACGCAGCGAGAGGAGCACGAACTCCTCGTTTACTCACACATCAGCTTCCTGTGCAAACACAGCGTCTCGTTTCCTCGCCGACTGTACGCCATGTGGTTATTAATAAATCAGTTCAGATCTTCCTGAGGTTGTGGACACAAACTGAAAAGGTCACTCTCCATTCCTCTGAAGGAACATGGAGAGTAAATGTAAACAAGCTTAATGAAGGCGTGCTGCAGAAACAGCGCTAGAGAGAGAGAAAAGGAGACACTGAGTTCACATGATCCATAACAATCAGATATTAACCCTCTGATACCTGCACGACGTCATCAGATAGAAAGAGTTTGTTCTGTCAGATATTCTTCATGAGAGTCTGGGCAGGTTCAGACAACGTGAGAAAGATGATCACAAGACAGAGATCTGAACAAATCCTGAACCAGAATCAGGATCCATGTGGACCTGATTAGATGGATCAATGAGTGAAAATAATAATATTTTTTCTTACATAATATTTCTACAGATAAGGAAACATTCAGAAGCAGTGAAATCAAACCCAGTTTATTCAAACTGATCTGCAGGTAATCGAACAGAGCGGCTAACGTTAGCATTGCTAGCTCCTTCTTGCAGGTTAATTCTGAGTGTGTATCTCCATGTTATAGATCTAACTACTGAACTGTACTTTGTCCTTCAACAACCCGGTTTAAACCGTGTTGGATTACTTTAGAACAAACCGGTCCAGAATCTGACTTTCCTTATAGCTAGCAGTTTCAACAGGATCCTCGTCTGCAGGGTTACGTCTCCACCGTTTTGTTTTTTTCTCCGACAGCGTGCTCCCTAACAAGTCCGTTTCTGAAGGAGTCTTATATAACATGCAAAAGTTCTCAAAACTACAAAATAAATGTTTCTGTGTGTTATTATTCTTTAAACGAATATAAAATAATTCGGTTCTGCTACTTAAGAGCTTCTTATTAATGCAATACAGTTGCATACAGGTTCATACAGGAGGAGATCAATCCTCGCTTAGCATTATGCTAACAAATAACATAGGAAATCCCATAGAGAAACTACGAAGCTAGCGGAGTTAGCATTACACATTTTACAAGAATATAACTACAAAATATGAAAACGAACAGTCTTCATGAACCCACGGTTACTTTAAGAGATATGCAGGAGCTTTACAAAACTAGCAAAACAACATGGGAGCTAGGGACAACCCATGACAGACATACAGTGGTGCCCATATATGAACGTGGCGATGAGCTAAGCTAGCGCTCATGAGCATCATAGCTAAAGTACCTTAAAACCTTCAAAACACATTTAAAACACATCCTGACACACACTAAAGGATGGCGTTAGCTTCCACATGTTATAGAAGAATATATAGACCACATGTATGTGATTTGTGACATTTACTCACCTGTAAATAAATCATAGCAACAGGTAGTGTGTTTCCTTTCCTCGCTTCTGTCAGTCTAAAGACAAGGTCTGACGAGCACACTAAGCTGTCTCACCTGGAGGTTACGCCTCCTTGTGGCACAAATTGGAACCACACTCTAAATGAGATTTTACACAAAGTAACAGAACTAATGCTCCCAATTAGACATTTACATATTGAAAAATACACAATACACAAAAATAAATCACATAATGTGATCACACATGTCTGTGTGTCACACGTGCTTGCAGCGAGCTCCGTCAGAAATCGACTGGGCGCTGCTGGCACGCTCTGGATGGTCTTTAGTATTTCCTGCTTGTTAAAGGAGACACTGCTCCCTCAGCGAGGAGGCGAGTAGATTTGTTCTGACTCCTCTTCCTCTCAGGAAGGCGTCATGTGACCCCGAGAGACTTTTTCATTTTCGAGCTTCGCTTCACAAATCGTGTGAAAGTCAAAACAAACTTCTCCTCGCCGCTTCAGAGAGCGAAACCCCGAGGACTGACTGCAGGCGGCAAGCGAATGAAGAGAGGAGCGAATGAAGAGAGGAGCGAGGAGCGAATGAAGAGAGGAGCGAGGAGCGAATGAAGAGAGGAGCGAGGAGTGAATGAAGAGAGGAGTGAATGAAGAGAGGAGCGAATGAAGAGAGGAGCGAATGAAGAGAGGAGCGAATGAAGAGAGGAGCGAATGAAGAGAGGAGCGAGGAGCATTTACTGAGGAGAGAGGCTGACTACACGCTGACAATGCCTCCATCTCCTCCTCTTCCTCTTCCTCCTCTTCCTCCTCTTCTTCCTCTTCCTCCTCCTCCTCTTCCTCCTCTTCTTCCTCTTCTTCCTCTTCCTCTTCCTCCTCTTCCTCCTCTTCCTCTTCCTCTTCCTCCTCCTCTTCCTCCTCCTCTTCCTCTTCCTCCTCCTCTTCCTCCTCCTCTTCCCCTTCCTCCTCTTCCTCCTCTTCTTCCTCTTCCTCCTCTTCCTCTTCCTCCTCTTCCACCTCTTCCTCCTCTTCTTCCTCTTCCTCCTCCTCCTCTTCCTCCTCTTCTTCCTCTTCCTCCTCCTCCTCCTACACGCTCCTGTTGATGGTTTGATGATTTATTTCATTGTGTTCAGTAGTTTTTCATAAATCCAGAAAGCTGCAGGTGAAGCTTGTAACTCTGGTCCAATAAATCTTTAATCACCTGTCTCTGCGCTCGTCTGAACTCTCTCTCTTTTCAAACAGAGGATTAATCTCCACCGAGGGCGTTCGGCGACTTTCTCTCCACCGAGGGCGTTCGACGACTTTCT
>NW_026870102.1:30000-45000 GCF_963584025.1 Labrus mixtus | reverse complement strand
TAACTCTTATCCTTCATCAAATCAAAACTGATGAGTCATCAAAACATTCCCCCCCGTACAGTGTGTGTCCATCGAGACATGAGCTAATCACACCTCTTTGGTTTTTTGAACCAGGCTGTAAACATGTTAATCTCTGCTGTAAAAACAGGCTTTTTAGAATGGGTGTGTATGTGACTTCCTGTGCTTCTGTAGCCAGCCTCTAGTGGATACTCCAGGAACTGCAGGAGGTTACACTTCAGCATCAGCTTGGGGAGAAACAGACAAACAGCACCTGGGAACATTACAGCCCTGATATAACAGTTTTTTTCCTGTGTTTCCTGTGTTGCGGTGTGTTTATCGTCATGGTAACCGATAATCTCTTAATTGACTTATGTGATTATGAACCCACTCACAACACCTTCTCTGAGCTCTTTGTGTGTGTGTGTGTGTGTGTGTGTGTGTGTGTGTGTGTGTGTTACACACAGGTTACATGTTCACAGTTATTTCTGGTGGCTCTCGGCTCGTTTCTTTTCATCGCTCTGAATCCTCCTGACTGCCAAACGTTGAGAAAACGTTGCTTTTAACTCTCCTCTGGCTCGTGTTGGCGTCGTAATGCAGAAGGAGAGAGGTCCAACGTTATCCAACAGCAGCTAACGAGCTGCTACTAAAGGAGCAGTATGTAACTCTGACCCCTACACTCAAAAAAATGATTCTTGGCCCTAATAAAAGATACGTTATATTTTCAGGTAAAATGTAACTAAATTAAACCAAATCAAAAGTTTATATATAATATTAACTAAACACAACTTAAATATGCACTAAATAAACTAAATTAAAACAATTCAAGTAAACTTTATGTGACAGATTGATTATACTTTAGATTAAATCAAATAAAATTATACGTTAGTTTATAATATTAACTAAACACAACATAAATATACTTTGAATAAATGTTATTAAAACAATTCAAGTAAACTTTATGTGACCGATTAATTATACTTTAGATTAAATAAAATAAAATTATACGTTAGTTTATAATATTAACTAAACACAACATAAATATACTTTGAATAAATGTTATTAAAACAATTCAAGTAAACTTTATGTGACCGATTAATTATACTTTAGATTAAATAAAATAAAATTATACGTTAGTTTATAATATTAACTAAACACAACATAAATATACTTTGAATAAATGTTATTAAAACAATTCAAGTAAACTTTATGTGACCGATTAATTATACTTTAGATTAAATAAAATAAAATTATACGTTAATTAATAATATTAACTAAACACAATGTAAATATACTTTGACAAAATTAAATGAAAACAATTCTAGTAAACTTTATGTGAGAAGATTGGTTATACCCTAGTTTTCACTGAAAGGCGGCTATGCGCATGTGCAGGAGTAAAGGTAACATCGCGATGTCCCCAAACATTGAACGTGAGTTTGGTCTTTCGCAAAATTTTGGCTGAGCGAGAAGACGCACATGCGGTTGCAGGTGAGTGAAATCGTTTTCCATCTGTTATATTATGATGCAGGGATACTTCATTTCATTAAGTATATTGAATTAAAACCAGTCTAAGCTGTAGTTTGACTAAAATGACCGTTTTTGAGTCGCGGATGAGTAAGCGTGACGCTAGCATCGGGTTGAACACGGGTAGCATCACCGCTTCGACCTCGGTTATGTAGTCACGTTGGTCGTAAAATATGTCTGCTATCTTTGGCGGGGACCATAGACTGTAAATATTAGGCGGGGACATAGCAGAGGACCTGCTTGCAGAGCTTCCTGCTGATCCGGCTTAGAGGCCGGTTACCCAACCTGAGTCAATGCACGTAACGCAGCACATGGCTAATTAATATTCATGTGGACCGTGGGGGTAAGCCTAAAGATGGTCAACCGTAACACTCAAATTTAATTTGAACTACTGAACTGTAACGTGATGTCTAACAGACTGCCGGTTAGGTATTTGGAAAGAGTATGCCATTTGTTGCTGACTTCTGTATTAATGTTATTTGGCTACTGTAAGCTGTCTGTTGATGGGAGTAGCTAATGCGCTAAGGTAGAGCTAAAGTAAAGCTAAGTGCTACTAGTGTTCGAGTGCAGCTGACGGCATGTGTGTGTATTGAATCTGGTGAGAACATGCCTTTAGTTTGTGTTCACAATTTATATACAGCCAAACTAAACACGGTAACTCGCACTCGGCTCCGGTTTACACACTCGGGTCAGGTTTTAAAATGGTTACTGCTACTCCAGCAGCTGTATTTGCTAACAGGGTTGCATTTTCTATTTTCTGCTATGAATGAACTGTACTGCTTTACTCGCTGATCCGCTCTTAAAGAAACCTTGCGTATTAAGACGTGTTGACCCTGTTGTAATTTATTAACATTTGTTCATAAAAGCGTACTAGATCTCTGCATTTTGGCTGGATAGACTACTCTTCTCCCCATGGGAGATACGTGTTCACCATTAAGCGTTTTGTTTTTTTACCCATGTGCAGTGCTTGTGAATATGACATTAATGATGACGCTTCTGTCAATGTAGACTGTATTGAAAATTGTAATGTTAATTATTTGTGTACACGTGTAAAACTTCTCATTTCGGAGCTGGCTACATCTCATTTTATAGGCAATCTAACCTTGTAATATTTTTAATTTTTTCAGGTATTACATCATATCCATAGTACTTAAACCAATGACCTCTTATTGTGTACAGACACCTCTCTATTAAGGTGAGTACTTGTGATGATTTTTGTCAAATATTTATTAAATATGCTTGAGTTATGATAAAACGACAGCTACAGCCTGACCTTGTTTTCTTTTCTCTTCAGGTTGAATATGTGAATGGGCGTGTGGGAATGTAAGGTGTGTGGAAATTCATGTGTAAGCAGGTATGAATTACTGAAACATTGTAAACTTAAACATGGCCATCAAGGAAACCGTTTAAGACATCCCTGCCCGTACTCCAACTGTCCTAGCACGTTCAGATTATGGAACAGTCTTTTGAATCATATATATCGTTCTCACCAAACCCAGTCATCTTCAAAACCACCTGAGTTAACTACATTTTCATGTCAGTTGTGTACTATAGATGAGCTTTCAAATGAAAAGGATTACTTTGGTCATATAAATGAACATTTGCGGAAATACGAAACTGTAACATGCATGTTTAAAGGTTGTTTGTTTAAAACTAACATCTATAGTACATTTCATACTCATAAAAACCGAAAACATAATTCCCATACTTCGTATGATTTTAAAGCTGAGGTTGTTACTGTTAATGGAACACAAGAATCTGAAAGCTCAGTTGTTGGTGTTGCTTCATGTGCTGCAGACACAGAAATAGAAACTGATGTAGATGCATATAGTAATTGTAATACAGAAGATCTACAAAAGCTCATTGAGCAGAAAATTGCCTCAGTTATATTAAAGTTGGAGCATATTTTGTTTGTGCCAGCTACAGCAATTGATGAAGTACTGCATGAACTACACTTTCTGTTAAGTTCTTCATCCGTTCATGTCACTTTTAACAACTTGTCTAACATTTTGAAAAACCATAGTGTTCAGATAGAAGAGTCAGTTGTCAAAGAGCTTGCTGAAGTAGCTTGCAAGTCTAACCCATTGGCCAAAGCTTTTGCAAAAGGTGGCCCTTTGGCTACATCCTACAAAAGAAAACAGTATTACAAAGAACATTTCAATGTGGTGAACCCAGTTGAGTACATCCTTGATCCTAAAACAAATAGGACATTTCAGTATATTCCCATTTTGAGTTCTTTGCAGCATTTGTTGACTAACACTGACATTTTAGAAAGTGTTGTCCAAACCAACAAGGCACAGAGAAATACCTCAGCCAAAGAGCAGTACAAGTCTATAAGAGACGGGATTTTCTTTAAAGAAAATATTTTTTTCACAGGAGAGGAATTGAAATGATCAATATCTTTATATGTTGATGACTTTGAGGTGTGTAACCCCATAGGCACATCCAGAAAGACCCATAAACTTTGTGGTGTGTACTGGATTTTAAATAATTTACCACCTGGATCTCACTCAGCTCTATCTTCGATTTATTTGGCAGTATTGTGCAAGAGTACTGATGTTAAGTTGTATGGATATGAACACATTTTAGAGCCCCTTTTACAAGATTTGATAATATTAGAGAAATATGGTGTTTTTATTTCAGGTGTTGGAGAGTTTGTGAAAGGCACAGTCCAGTCGGTCATTGCAGATAATTTAGGAGCACACGGGATAGCAGGCTTCATTGAAAGCTTTTCTGGCACCTACTTCTGCAGGTTTTGTACAGGTGAGAGACCAGACATTCAGGATAAGGCTGTTCAGTCAGGACATTTTACACTAAGAACTAAAGACGTACATGACACACACATTAGATCTGCAGAGGACAGCTCAACAATCTGTTGTGGAGTAAAAAGAGAGTGTGTGTTTTCCAAGAATTTGTCTTATTTTCATGTCACTCGGGGATACCCTCCTGACATTGCTCATGATTTGTTTGAGGGAATTGTACCAGTTGAGCTTTCTCTCTGCATTGGAATATTAATTTCTAAAAAGTATCTGTCTCTTGACACTCTAAACAAATTAATCCTGAACTTTCCATATAAGTGGGGGGATAAAACTAACAAACCGCATGTTATAGCTCGCACTTTTGCAACTACAAAGACTATCGGAGGCAATGCCCACGAAAATTGGAATTTAATAAGGTTGCTCCCATTAATTATTGGAGACTTAATACCAGAGGAAGAGCCTGCTTGGCTTGTGTTGCTTGATTTAAAAGACATTGTTGAGCTCGTTGTGGCCCCTGCTTACAATAAAGAGACCATTGCCTACTTGGAATGCAAAATCACTGAACACAGAGATAGATTTTTGGAGCTTTTTCCTGCGCGACTCCGACCAAAACATCACTACATCGAGCATTACCCTCAGATGATTGAATGTTTTGGGCCTTTAGTGGGGCAATGGACTATGAGATTTGAGGCAAAGCATAGCTTTTTTAAGCAGGTTGCTCGTCATACAAATTGTTTCAAGAATATACCACTCACATTGGCTGCAAAGCATCAACAAATGATTGCCTACTATTTAAATGCTTCAAACCTTAAATCAATATTGGAAGTTGGAAATGTCACAACCCTGCCTGTTGATGTACTAAACAAGGAAGTAGCAGAAAGCCTCAAGCAGAAATACCCCAACATAAGTGAGGTGCATCTGGCCAAAAATGTTACCATGAAAGGAATCTCCTACAGAATTGGCATGCTAATTCCTTACGGCGCAACTGGTGGTCTGCCTGAGTTCGCAGAAATTCTTCAAATTTGCATTGTTAAAAACAATTTGAGCTTTGTTGTAAGAATATTGTGTGCCTGGTATCATGAGCACTTCAGAGCTTATGAGTTGACCATATCGCCTAATAGAGAGGTTGCCCTGGTTGATGTTGAGGACCTAACCGATGCATATCCACTCTGTGACTACATGGTTGGCCTGAGACGTTTGGTTACCTTGAAAAGGCATATCATTGTTTAAGGTGGGTTTATAAATTGACTATCTCACTGATCTTAAGACATTTAACTTGTGATTTGTCAATAATCTAAAAAGTAAATTACATTATATAATATATTTACAACATAATTTATTCAATGTTTTGAATATTTCAAGAGGTTTTTATAATTCAATGATTCAGAACACAGTTTTAAAAGTGGGTACTGTTTGGTCATGCAATTAAGGCTTATTTACAATCCAGTGAATGTTATCAGGCTGAAATGTTCGGTAAGAAGAAATATTTGCAATTAAGTTAAAGAACATACAGTATCACTTAAACAGTATTTCTCACACAACATATTAAATCCTGAACAAACGTTTTTTAATAAAAAAAAACTCGAGAAAAAAGGGGGTCCATGCTATTACAACCACAAAACAATTTCAGTCAATAGATATATATAAAAAAATCTATCTGGTCAGTAGAATGCCCTTTTAAGACTGAGAATGACAGCCATTAACTTGAAAAATAACTCAGTTTTAGGCGAATGCTTATCATTGGCATGCCCAGATGTTGTGATTGTTTAGTCTCCCTGGAGCCACACACACGACTGAGTCACGTTATGAAGTGCTGTGGTGAAATTCACACTTGTGTGATCAGCCTGTGATTTAATTTTTTTTTAAATTATACAATGTTCTTCCTTAAAGATTTTACACTCTTGTTTATCAAGAGCCGATGTGTACCTTAAGCGTTCCCTTTATCACTTTTAACGGTATATTCAACTTTAATTCTTTGATTGGGCTGCTAGATCTCATAGGTTCTTTGAATCTAAAACATTAAAAACTGATAAAAATTACCTTTGTAGTTTCTCAAAGCTAAAATGTGCCCCTTAGGCTTGCAGAATACACAATGTAACAAGGGAGTCCTTTGATCAAGTTCTTTTGGAGTGATCCGCTGGAAGTCATCATTTAACTTGTGAAAAAAGTTGATTTTCTCCTGATTTTGCAGTACGGTTAAGTTATTTTCCTAAATGTTGTTTTTTGTATTTGTTGTAGAAGAGTCAAAGATGTCCGGCCCGGCTCACCTGAGAGTTGTTCTTGGTGGAGACGACGCAAGAAAACTTATTCTCATGTCAGGGATACCATCTACTGTGGATGAACTTGTTGAGGAGATAAAGACTGCTTTTGGACTTACACAGCCGTTCAGGCTCCAATACAAGGATGCAGACTTTGGCAATGAATATGTCAATGTTATGTCAACCAGTGAAATAAGAGACAGGGACACTTTGAAAGTCATTTATTTTTCCTGTGACAAAACTAGCCCCAGCACTCCCAGGACACCACCTTGCAGTGCAAGCACACCAATAGCTTCTCCCACTGCATCTCAGAGCTCTATGACCACAGGATCGACTTCTGCAAACCCTCTCAGCTCTCCATCCCTTGACCAGGACTGTGTTTCTTCTGACCATTCATTTGGCAGTGCAGACACTCTCCTTTTGGATCCAGCTCCAGATTCTAGAACCTGTTCTTGGCCTCCAGTCTTCTTTGTTCCCCGATTTTCATATTTTGCTGACATTCAGCTCCAAAGAGCAGATGCAGAATTCAGAGCAAATGGAACTCTTCTTACCCCTTCACCAAAGCTAAGAATGGATATACTTGAAGGCATGGCTGAAGAGATCTTCAAATACACAGCATATCCCAGTGATTCCCAAATTGAAGAGGCTGCTGAGATGTTGGTTCATTCCCATCCATGCCTAAAGGAAAGAGGGACTCAAGCCGGCCATGAGGGATGGAAACAGTATCTGAAGACAAAGGTTGCCAATTTTCGCACAAAACTTCACAAGATTGGACATCCTGAAGTCAGTGTGAACTCTCTAAAGAACAAGCGCAAAGGTCAAGAAAAAGCAGCTGCTAACATAAAAAAACCACGAAAAGCTGAGGTCAACTTCCTGCCATCCCTCCCGTGCGGCGAAACACGAGAGAGTCTTGAGGACGCAAGGGTAGCTCTCCTGGCTGAGGTGAAAAAGAGAAACAATGATGCAGTGATCAAAGATAAAATGCAGAAGACCTTCTCATACAGACGGCAGGAGGTAGTCCAGGAAGCGCCTGTGATATCTGAATTGGTGAATAGATGGCCTGCTTTGTTTACAGTGGGTGAAGTAAGTATTGATATTGATTATTAATGTACGACTTTTCTAACTGAACAACAACCTTCCCTAATTATGAACTGACACTATTTTTCTCTTAGGAAAAGGTTCCTTTTTTTTTTCCAATCAATATTATTTGTACCCGTAATTCATATTTCAGTTAGTTTTTTTTATGATTGTTTATAGAATGATTAAAAAAGAGTGCACTTGTACTTTTATATTGACAAAGTTTAAAACCATAAGAGTTGCAAATAAGTACCGTAAAATCCAAAATATAAGACGCACCCTGTTTTTTGAAGGTCTCCCAGAAAAAACTCTTCCTTTGTGACGATTTCTATTGTGTTCAGTGTAGTCAACAACGTGCATCTTCTGTACAGCTGTTTTCACTTTCGGGAGTTTGCTCTCACACTAGCTACAATACAGTAGTTTAGCTCTCAGCCTGCAGTGAAGGTTGTGAAGCACAGATCTCTAGCTTGCGAGCTCTCTGCTGGTCACTCTTTAATTTCAATATAGGAACAATATATCACCGTTTTCTGTAAATGTAGGGTTATGACCTTCTGGGGGAAAAAAGATGCAAAATAAAGTCGCGCAGCCAGACTGATCTGTGTTGTTGTCTTTCCGAGCACAGAGTGCAATCAGCTTTCAATGTTTTTTTAATAGCGTCAGGTCGCACAGGGATAGTGGCGGCTGCACCCGCTTAAATGAGGTGTATAAGACGCAGCCAACTTCTAAGATGGAAAAATAGGTTTTAAAAGTGCGTCTTATACACCGGAATTTACAGTTACACATTTGACACAACGTTCACAAATGGGACTAATTTCTTAATATCTACAGCAACTAACACTACAAATTAGGGTACTACGTTGTTCAATACAGACAGCTCCCCATTTAAAGATGTGATTATTTTTGCTTGCAATTTAATGTGCTCAAAGTTGCTAAAATGCCACAGTGCCACATCTTCTAGTCCAGTGTGTGTGTGCTCCTGTCCTTTTTGTGCAGTGTTCCCTTACAATATACATTTTCATCACTTGCTCATGAATGTCACTTTTTTCCTTTTCACTGTTTCCCCATAGATTAACGCAGAATTCATGCGAATCACAACTTTACCACTTCAAGCGAAGTTCCTGGCACAACTCGACAAACACACCCCGAACCTAATCAAAGTCTTCAGCAACAAAGGCGGAGCAGCTGGAAGAAAGATCCGACTCCTCATGGCTCCCACAGCTAAGGCATGTACATCATACTTTAGATAATTAATCCTTGTAGCCCGCTTGACTATGTTTTGGTCATTGACTTGTATTTTTCTGCTTTCATTTTGGCTGTGATCAATCAATCAATCTTTGTTTGTATAGCGCCAATTCATAACAAGTGTTATCTCGAGACACTTTACAAAAAGCAGGTAAAAGACCTTACTCTTTGTTATTTAATATTACAATGGGATCAATCCTCAGACTATATATTAAGTAGAGGTTGGTAGTTTTTATTGGAGTTTGGATTTCTAAAGAGTTTCTAAGCTTTGTTCCAATTAAAAAAAATACTCCCCACTAGATGTAGCTCTATTATTGCTTTTCCCATTACCTCCCCAAGAGGGCACCCTCGTACAAATGCCCACCCCATTATAATAAATAGCTCCTGAGAGATATATACAAATGTTCAACTTGATTTTTGTGTGCATTTACTGATATTAAAGTGTTGCATGTGAATGTGTTTGCGTGTTTAAGTATGTGCATGGGCACACATGCACCTGTAGACTTATTTTAGGAGCTTTTCATCTGGTGGTATTTGATACAAATTGGTGTGTAAAGAAGTAATTTATTAATTTGTTCAAAGTAATGTTGATGTAATTTATTCAAAACATTTTATTGATAAAAACAAAAACCAGGAGAAATTGATCAAAAATTACTTCACAATATGGTCATAGTGGTAAATTAAATGCATTGAATAAAACCTGTAATTGAACATTGTTGTGGGTTATCTTTGAACCATGTCAGGCTGGGATAATAATAGCAGAATCTCATTACTTGTTAGTTCCAACAGCTTCTTCATTAAACTGTGTGTAATTTTTAAAATAGGGGGAAAGTGCTTGAAGACCTTTTCCTCAACAAATTTGTTAAATTATTCCTGTACTTTAAAAAAATATTTTACAAAACCACTGTTACGATGTGTTCATATCAAGTTCTTACTAAAAATATTTGAACTTGTAAAAAAAAAAAAAAAAGAATATTAGTGGTATACAATACAAAGTTAAATTTTTATTCCATTAAGAAAAAAACAAACTTGTTTTTTTAAATCATGAAAGCAAGGACAGCTACAAAATGTCCTCGGAAACATCTTGAACAAAATCTTTTTATTAAAATAATGTTTTATTTTTTTGTAGAGTGAGGACATCAACCTCAAGAGGGATGCAGTCATTAAATGTCTGTGCTTGTATTTAAATGAGGACAGCAACGTTCTCATCAAAGAGTACTTGGTAAGTAATTCAGATTGAGGTTAAACCTTGAATCTTTTCTTCTTGAATTATTTTAATACTCTATTTCATATCCATCTATTTTTTCCACAATTAGAACATGAACAGTGAGGATGCTGAGAAGGAAATGTCACAGACCACCATGGGGGTCTTTGTGATTCACACAGAAGGTTCGGACAAAGACGAACCAGAAGATGTCCAAGTGGTGATCGAGGGTGTGGAACTTCTGAGCAATCTGGGAAGCATTTCCTTTGGCTGCATCATGCTGTTCGGCCTCATTTACACCCTTAATTTGAGCTATCCTCCTGAGCTCAAATACACATTTGAGTTCTTCCAAAAAGTACTTATGAACTTGGATGGTAACAAACTATCCCCAAAGGTGCAAGGACTGAAGATAAAGCTGCTTCAGTGAGCACAACAGACTCAGGTGGCTTTTTACTGGAGGAAACTTCTCTTACAACCTTTTCATGTTTTGCAAAGTTTGGGGAGGATTGTACTACTGTTCAGTTTGTAATCTACCAGGTGTGCCATTGTGTTCAATGTCAGGAGCACATTTTGTTTTAAGCGCAGCCTTAGTCGCACTTTATCTTTTTTATTTTGATCTTTGAACTCAATAGATGGCTGTCAAGGATTTGTTGCTTCTTGAAAGATGTTTAATGTATTTCATGAACACTGTTAAAAGAATAATAGAAACATGATACTGTCATTCTACTTGTAGTGTGCCCAGACATTATTGTAGTGCTGATGGGTATGCAGGAGGCATTCACACTATGAGTGACATTTTGAGTTGCTGTGAAAAAAGATTCTCACAAATTATAACAGCCTTTGAGTTCAATGTTTGACTTCGACTTTCAGGGTGATCTTGAATCCAGCCCTCAATGGTTTTGGTTTTCATTGACCGTTTATGTCGTTTTGTTCTTATGTTATTATTAAGTACATCGGTGAAGTTTTTACACTTTAATAAGTTCATTAAGAGCCTATGTGTACCTAAGTGCACTGAATTTGTTTGTATATTTCATTTGCCTTAAAGAAACGTGTTTGTGCTGAATTGTGTACATTTACATTGTAAATGTCTTGAAAACGAATGAAGTGGAAAGCCTTGTGCATTGTTTATGAATAGGAAGTTTCACAACTCTGAAAAGTTTGTTGAGTACAAAGTTTAGATTTAAAAGCTGGAAAAACTTCTCGATAAGGGTACACATTTTATACATAACTAGTTTTTAATAACTAGGGATGGTTAGATAATTCTGAACTCGTATTCATGTAGGATGTATTATGAACCCCTGTTCCTCATCAAGTAATGATGGAATCACTGACTTAACTTCATCTCCTTAACTCACTGTTACTTCATACATTTGTTGGTTGATATCACAGTAGCTGGACATGAGTTTATTTGTTAAATAATTATGGTCCACATACAAACTTATGACCAGTTAATGTGGTCCATACTGACTGACAAACTATAACTGATAATATATGAAAGACATGCTGGTTTAATAAGGTCATAGTGGCTCCGTCATTACTTAATGTTGAGCAACAGGAGTAAAAACATCCTTCAATTCATACATAAAATAATTGTATGAATTAATTAAAAAATATTTGAGTATATAATTTGTACCCTTTTTGAAGTATTATTATTATGGAAACATAAGAGTGCACATTTGGAAAGTTAATGCAAGTTTTTTTTATTGCACGAGTCATGATAATTTAACGCATGAATAAAAGTAGAGTATACCTTTAAATCCTGTTGCTTAAATGGTGATACGTTTATTCATGCTTTAAATTATCATGACCCATGCATTACTTAAGCAGTAATTGATCGAGTTTATACCCTTAGTGTAACGTGTTGACCTTCATTCTGCTTTTACTGGTGGTTCTTGGCAACTGAATGCCTTATTTGGTCTTTTTGTAAAGCTGAAGCTACATTACATTTAAAAATGGATGTTTTGAAGTCTCCTGTTGCCATGTTTGATAGGAAATGGCAATAAAGTGTCAATAACCATGGATTACATCATTAGATTTGTTTTACTTGAATAATTACGTAAGGTTTATGTATAGGATCAATTCAAGTTAAAATGTATAAATTAAATAAACACATACGTTTTATGTTAAAGATCAACTAAGGTTTATATCAATTAATTAAATTAATTAATAAGGTTTATGTTAAAGATCAACTAAGGTTTATATCCGTTAATTAAATTAATTAATAAGGTTTATGTTAAAGATCAACTAAGGTTTATATCCGTTAATTAAATTAATTAATAAGGTTTATGTTAAAGATCAACTAAGGTTTATATCCGTTAATTAAATTAATTAATAAGGTTTATGTTAAAGATCAACTAAGGTTTATATCCGTTAATTAAATTAGTTAATAAGGTTTATGTTAAAGATCAACTAAGGTTTATATCCGTTAATTAAATTAGTTAATAAGGTTTATGTTAAAGATCAACTAAGGTTTATATCCGTTAATTAAATTAGTTAATACGGTTTATGTTAAAGTTTTCATTAATTTAACTCAATTAAATCTGACTAAGTTACTTAATTCATTCAAGCTGCAGCAATGTGATATTAAACTTTAGACTTTAATGCAATATTTTACCTTGAATTTATGTAATAAAAATACATGGAAAATTTACATGTGATTAAATCACTTAAAGTCTATGTTTTTGGGTTAATTATTTTTATGAGTGTAGTGGTTAAAATGGGTACTGCAGTCTAAATTCTAAACGTCATAGAGAGCTGTCTCCCTTCCCCCACTCCTCTCTAGAGTTGATGCTCACTCAGGTCACCATGTGGTGGACTCTGAAGCTTCAGTGTTTATCCAGCTCTGCATGGGTCTGTAAACCTTTCTGTGTTCTAACCTCTCTCCATTTTTCAAAAGCATCTCCAATATTGATCCTAGTTTGAGCACGTTTCTGCTCGTGGAGCTTATTAGAAACATGCAGAGGCTTTTTAGGTCGGGTACAATCACTTCTATCTGAACCACTTCTCTTGCCCGCTTCCATCGCTGCAACACCTGTTGACCTGATAACTGTTGTTTACATCATGACTCGTTGTTGTTTACATCATGACTCGTTGTTGTTTACATCATGACTCATCATTGTTCACATCATGACTCATCGTTGTTTACATCATGACTCGTTGTTGTTTACATCATGACTCATTGTTTACATCATGACTCGTTTACATCATGACTCGTTGTTTACATCATGACTCGTTTACATCATGACTCATTGTTGTTTACATCATGACTCGTTTACATCATGACTCGTTGTTGTTCACATCATGACTCGTCGTTGTTTACATCATGACTCGTCGTTGTTCACATCATGACTCGTCGTTGTTCACATCACGACTCGTCGTTGTTTACATCATGACTCATGGTTGTTTACATCATGGCTCATTGTTGTTTACATCATGACTCATGGTTGTTTACATCATGACTCGTCGTTGTTTACATCATGACTCATGGTTGTTTACATCATGACTCATGGTTGTTTACATCATGACCCGTTGTTGTTTACATCATGACTCGTTGTTGTTTACTTCCTGTTAGTACATATTTTCATGGATTCATTCATCTTGATCATTTCGTGGACATATCTTTAAATTGTGTCAACCATCTCACAGTAATTCTTCTTTTGGCTGTGAAGCTGGAACCTTATATGGTGAAACATGTAAATTGTAGCAGATCTATGTTTGTATAGGAGCCAACCATATGTTGTCAACAACTGTTTGTTAGACAAAGAGTCTACATCGGTTTCATATAAAAATCAGTGTCATGTCATCTTTATTGTTTTATAGTGATGTACCCAAATGGAAAGGAATTTGTGGGCTTTACCTTCTAGCAGAATATAAGACACACTGTGTGATGAAGACTTGGCCTTTTTGCCATTTTGCCCATGATGGCCACTTTGCCGATGATTGTCAATGATTGTGAGATCTTGGTCAGCATGGGTCAGTGATGGTCTGCACTTTGTGTTTCTGTGTTGTCTGACCATGGCTGAATAAATCTAAGATGATCCACAGTCTGTTTCACCATTTCATCATTGTTCATCTACTACAGAAGTAACCCCCACCTAACACTTCCTGACTCGTCGTTGTTTACTTCCTGACTCATCGTTGTTTACATCATAATTCATTGTTGTTTACATCATGACTCATTGTTGTTGACATCATAACTCATTGTTGTTTACATCATAACTCATTGTTGTTTACATCATAACTCATTGTTGTTTACATCATGACTCGTCGTTGTTTACTTCCTGACTCATTGTTGTTTACATCATGACTCGTTGTTGTTTACTTCCTGACTCATTGTTGTTTACTTCCTGTGGGTTTCTGTTTGTCTCACTTGTGTGTCATTTGTCTTTCAGGGTTCGATTCCTACTTCACCTCGAGGACTCTGGAGAACAACCGCAGGAACGTCTGGTTTGCTGAGTACTGGGAGGAGAACTTCAACTGCAAACTGATGAGCTCCTCCAAGAGGGACGAGAGCAGCAGGAAGTGCACAGGTACAGGTGTTCATGCACCTCAGAATACACGCCTACACACGCCTACACGCGCCCGCACACACCTGCACGCGCCCGCACACACCTGCACGCGCCCGCACACACCTGCACGCGCCTATACATGATTAGAAAGTTCTGGAAGGTAAAGATGCAGAAGAGGCTCAGACAGAGCTAACAGGTGTTCATTCATCAGTCACACTGAAGTCCTCTCCAAACCAACACAAGAAGAAGAGATTCCCCCACAGCGAGATGACATCATGGCGTGCTGATGAGCATCATCATCATGGCGTGTTGATGAGCATCATCATCATGGCGTGCTGATGAGCATCATCATCATGGCGTGCTGATGAGCATCATCATCTTGGCGTGCTGATGAGCATCATCATCATGGCGTGCTGATGAGCATCATCATC
>NW_026870102.1:20000-25000 GCF_963584025.1 Labrus mixtus | reverse complement strand
AAGAAGACCTGAGAGTCCGGGTAGGTGTGTTGATGTGCAGGAGTTCAGAGATGTAAAGCGGAGCGAGGTTGTGGATGGCCGTGAAGGTGAGGAGCAGAATTTTGAAGGTGATGCGATGTTTCACCGGGAGCCAATAAAGCTGCTATAGGACGGGTGATGTGATTAACAGAGGGCGTTCTGGTGATGATGCGAGCGGCAGAGTTCTGGACCAGTTGAAGTTTGTGGATGGACTTGAGAGGAAGACCAAAGAGAAGGGAGTTGCAGTCGTCAATGCGGGATGTAACCAGGGTGTTGACGAGGATGGCAGTACTGCTGGGAGTGAGGGATGGGCGGAGGCGATTAATGTTACGTAGATGGAAATAAGCAGACTAGGTGACATTATTGATGTGAGCTTGGAATGATAGTGTGCTGTCTAGGATGACACCCAGACTCCAGACTGGATGTTATACTTACGGAAGATATGGCCAAGAGGAAGGAGATAGATGATGAACAGAAGGGGGCCCAGGACAGAACCCTGAGGAACACCGGTAGTGACTGGAAATGGCTGGGATTTGAAGGTTCCGAGTTGAGTGAACTGAGTGCGACCAGAGAGATAGGATGAAAACCAGTGCAAGGGTGTGTCAGTGATTCCAATGGAGGCAAGTCTGTCAAGGAGTGTTTGATGGGAGATGGTGTCGAAGGCTGCACTTAGATCACGGAGGATGAGGATGGTTAGAAGTCCGGAGTCAGCTGCCATGAGGAGGTCATTAGTGATTTTTAACAGTGCTGTCTCTGTGCTATGGAGGGGGCGGACACCAGACTGGAACTGTTCATAGAGGTTATTGTCAGACAAATCAGTGTGAACCTGAGATGCAACTGTTTTTTCAAGAATTTTGGATAGGAAGGGTGGATTAGAAATAGGACGAAAGTTATTGAAGTCATTTGGGTCTGCAGCAGGTTTCTTAAGTATAGGGGTTATTGAAGCTGACTTGAAAGAAATGGGAACAAGACCAGAGGTGAGGGAGGAATGTATGATGACCATTATTAGGGAAGACAGAGGGGGTAGGCAAGCTTTTACCAGGACAGTAGGAAGAGGGTCTAATGGACAGGTAGATGGTTTTGATTTCTGAATGAGGTCAGATATTTCAGCAACAGAAGGAAGTTTGAAACTTGAAAGTGAGTGAGAGAGAGGAGTGCTGTTAGCTCCTCCCCCTTTTAGACAGTGTGCATCTGTTGACAATCAGAGGTTCAGGAATATTACAGGATTTAGATCTGACTCTGCTAGCGTCTACAGCCCGTTGTTAGCTAACTGTTAGCATGTGGAGTATGTGTGTGTGTAATAATCTGTTACCATGATGACTACAGGCCGTGACTAAACGTCTACACTGTAGAGGCTCATTTATTACATGCAAGCTGAGATCTGTTTGTAAGGTTCAAACTTATGAAGCTAACTTAAAGATGGATGAGGAGAGAGACGACCTTTTGGAGTCAGATGGATTTATTGATTTCTTCGTATCAAACCTGAAACATAACTCGAGTTAGACGACTTCCTGCAGCCGCTAAAGCTGCTAAACACGAGACAATGATGACACTGCTAACGATACAGGCTAACGACAAGCAGATTCAAGCTGCTGTTGTAAAAAAAAATTATAATACATTTTTAAAAAATTAATAAAAAAAAAAAAAGAAAAAGCTGCTGTTGTATGTATTTCAGTGTAGGGCTTTTCATTAATAACTTTGATCAGCAACAGAAAATGAACTTTATTCCATTATGATCGGGATCGGCCTCCCTTTCTTAATAAAGACGAGAAACTCCTTCTTCAGATCCTAAAGTTCTCCTGGGTTTGATCCTGAATGGAATCACTTGACGTGTGAAATGCAGCGTTAGCTTCATAATCACTCTGAGTGTCTGGATGTGCCACAGTGCAGCTGGCTGTTTTCTCAAAGACATAAAAGCACACATTGAATTTAGGTCAGAATTCTGCTTGAAGGAGCCGCTCTGTATGGAATGAAACTAATTAAAGTCATTAGAGCTGCTGCATCACATGTACAGAGTATGAGACACACTGCATCACATGTACAGAGTATGAGACTTCACATGTACAGAGTAGGAGACACACTGCATCACATGTACAGAGTATGAGACACATTGCATCACATGTACAGAGTATAAGGCACACTGCATCACATGTACAGAGTATGAGGCATCACATGTACAGAGTATGAGACACACTGCATCACATGTACAGAGTATGAGGCATCACATGTACAGAGTATGAGACACACTGCATCACATGTACAGAGTATGAGGCACACTGCATCACATGTACAGAGTATGAGACACACTGCATCACATGTACAGAGTATGAGACACACTGCATCACATGTGCAGAGTATGAGGTACACTGCATCACATGTACGGAGTATGAGGCACACTGCATCACATGTACAGAGTATGAGAAACATTGCATCACATGTACAGAGTATGAGACATCACATGTACAGAGTATGAGGTACACTGCATCACATGTACAGAGTATGAGGCACACTGCATCACATGTACAGAGTATGAGAAACATTGCATCACATGTACAGAGTATGAGACATCACATGTACAGAGTATGAGGTACACTGCATCACATGTGCAGAGTATGAGACACACTGCATCACATGTACAGAGTATGAGACACACTGCATCACATGTACAGAGTATGAGACACACTGCAACACATGTATAGAGTATGAGACATCACATGTACAGAGTATGAGGTACACTGCATCACATGTACAGAGTATGAGGCACACTGCATCACATGTACAGAGTATGAGACACACTGCATCACATGTGCAGAGTATGAGGTACACTGCATCACATGTGCAGAGTATGAGACACACTGCATCACATGTACAGAGTATGAGGCACACTGCATCACATGTACAGATTATGAGGCATCACATGTACAGAGTATGAGGTACACTGCATCACATGTACAGAGTATGAGGTACACTGCATCACATGTACAGAGTATGAGACACACTGCATCACATGTACAGAGTGTAATGCACACTGCATCACATGTACAGAGTATGAGACATCACATGTACAGAGTATAAGACACATTGCATCACATGTGCAGAGTATGAGACACACTGCATCACATGTACAGAGTGTGAGGCATACTGCATCACATGTACAGATTATGAGGCACACTGCATCACATGTACAGAGTATGAGACACACTGCATCACATGTGCAGAGTATGAGGTACACTGCATCACATGTGCAGAGTATGAGGTACACTGCATCACATGTACAGAGTATGAGGTACACTGCATCACATGTACAGAGTATGAGACACAGAGTATGAGACACACTGCATCACATGAAACTACCTTTATATTCATCTCATACATTTTAATATTAGGAATATGTGCCGTTCACAAAGATGTCTGAGATGTGTTTGAGCTCAGCCGGCCGGCACTCTGAATGAAAGGAAGTGTTTCTGAACTAAAGAAACACAGAACAACTCGGTCTAACTGTTCAGGATATAAGTCAGTACAATGAACTGCTAGATGAGGGCTAACGTCAGTGCTAAATCAGGGCTAACATCAGAGCTAAATCAGTGCTAAATCAGGGTTAACATCAGTGCTAAATCAGGGCTAAATCAATGCTAACATCAGAGCTAAATCAGTGCTAAATCAGTGCTAACATCAGTGCTAAATCAAAGCTAAATCAGTAGTAACATCGGAGCTAAATCAGGGCTAAATCAGTGCTAACATCAGCGCTAAATCAGGGCTGAATCTGTACCAAATCACAACTAAATCTATGTTAAATCAGAGCCAAATCAGTGCTAACATCAGAGCTAACATCATATCTAAATCAGGGCCAAATCAGGGCTAAATTAGTGCTAACATCAGAGCTAAATAAGAGCTAATATCAGAGCTAAATCACAGCTAAATCTGTGTTAAATGAGTGCTATATCAGAGATAACATCAGTGCTAAATCAGGGCTAACATCAGTGCTAAATCAGAGCTTAATCAGTGCTCACATCAGAGCTAAATCACAGCTAAATCAGAGCTAACATTAGAGCTAAATCAGACCTAAATCAGTGCTCACATCAGAGCTAAATCAGAACTAAATCAGAGCTAACATCAGAGCTAAATCAGGGCTAAATCAGGGCTAAATCAGAGCTAAATCAGAGCTAACATCAGAGCTAAATCAGGGCTAAATCAGAGGTAACATCAGAGCTAAATCAGGGCTAAATCAGAGGTAACATCAGAGCTAAATCAGAGCTAACATCAGAGCTAAATCGGGGCTAAATTAGGGCTAACATCAGAGCTAAATCGGGGCTAAATTAGGGCTAAATCAGAGCTAACATCAGAGCTAAATTAGGGCTAAATTGGGGCTAAATCAGAGCTAAAATCAGAGCTAAATCAGGGCTAAATTAGGGCTAAATTAGGGCTAAATCAGAGCTAACATCAGAGCTAAATCAGGGCTAAATTAGGGCTAAATCAGAGGTAACATCAGGGCTAAATGAAGGCTAAATTAGAGCTAAGGTTATTTCGCTTCGTTCGGCCTTCAGGTGAACTTTGCAGTTTTGTGTCTCTAAAAATTTATGAAATGTTCAGAGAATGTGCCAAAGCTTCTAAATGTAAAACATGTCAACTGTTCATCAGTTTCTACGACTCGTCAGCCCCTTTGGTAAATATCACAACACTCCATTTCTGTAACGAGCTGTTTGCAGAAGCACCTGCTTTACTCAGCACATTATTTGCATACTTTTTTTTTTTTTGGTTTTTAATGCAGGAGGCAGAGCCGTGGAAATCTCCCCCTCCAGAGACACTCTTTATCGGGTAATTAGAAAAGCCTGAAACGTACTCGCCTGAACAGAGAGTGTCAGGTGAGCTACTCGCTCAGGCACCGTTTATAACGACCAGAGGAGGAGAGAAACTCTGAGATAACTATAAGAGAAAGAAATGAGTAGCAGACACACAGAAACAATCATGAGCCAAATGTCGAC
>NW_026870102.1:0-15000 GCF_963584025.1 Labrus mixtus | reverse complement strand
CCTGCTGCAGATGTTACAGTCTGTTTACCTGCAGACGTTACAGTCTGTTTACCTGCTGCAGAAGTTACAGTCTGTTTACCTGCTGCAGACGTTACAGTCTGTTTACCTGCAGACGTTACAGTCTGTTTACCTGCTGCAGACGATACAGTCTGTTTACCTGCTGCAGACGTTACAGTCTGTTTACCTGCAGACGTTACAGTCTGTTTACCTGCTGCAGACGTTACAGTCTGTTTACCTGCAGACGTTACAGTCTCTTTAACTGCAGACGTTACAGTCTGTTTACCTGCTGAACAGTTACAGTCTGTTTAACTGCTGCAGACGTTACAGTCTGTTTACCTGTAGATGTTACAGTCTGTTTAACTGCAGACGTGACAGTCTGTTTACCTGCAGGCGTTACAGTCTGTTTACCTGCAGGCGTTACAGTCTGTTTACCTGCTGCAGAAGTTACAGTCTGTTTACCTGCTGCAGACGTTACAGTCTGTTTACCTGCTGCAGACGTTACAGCCTGTTTACCCGCTGCAGACGTTACAATCTGTTTACCCGCTGCAGACGTTACAATCTGTTTACCTGCTGAACAGTTACAGTCTGTTTACCTGCTGCAGACGTTACAGTCTGTTTACCTGCTGCAGACGATACAGTCTGTTTACCTGCAGACGTTACAGTCTGTTTACCCGCTGCAGACGTTACTGTCTGTTTACCCGCTGCAGACGTTACAGTCTGTGTAACTGCTGCAGACGTTACAGCCTGTTTACCTGCTGCAGACGTTACAGTCTTTTTACCCGCTGCAGACATTACAGTCTGTTTACCCGCTGCAGACGTTACAGTCTGTTTACCTGCAGACGTTACAGTCTGTTTACCTGCTGCAGACGTTACTGTATGTTTACCCGCTGCAGACGTTACAGTCTGTTTACCTGCTGCAGACGTTACAGTCTGTTTACCTGCTGCAGACGTTACAGTCTGTTTACCTGCTGCAGACGTTACAGTCTGTTTACCCACTGCATACGTTACAGTCTGTTTACCTGCAGACGTTACAGTCTGTTTACCTGCTGCAGACGTTACAGTCTGTTTACCTGCTGCAGACGTTACAGTCTGTTTACCTGTAGACGTTACAGTCTGTTTACCTGCTGCAGACGTTACAGCCTGTTTACCCGCTGCAGACGTTACAGTCTGTTTACCTGCAGACGTTACAGTCTGTTTACCTGCAGACGTTACAGTCTGTTTACCTGCTGCAGACGTTACAGTCTGTTTACCTGCAGACGTTACAGTCTCTTTAACTGCAGACGTTACAGTCTGTTTACCTGCTGAACAGTTACAGTCTGTTTACCTGCTGCAGACGTTACAGTCTGTTTACCTGTAGATGTTACAGTCTGTTTAACTGCAGACGTTACAGTCTGTTTACCTGCAGGCGTTACAGTCTGTTTACCTGCAGGCGTTACAGTCTGTTTACCTGCTGCAGACGTTACAGCCTGTTTACCTGCTGCAGACGTTACAGTCTGTTTACGTGCTGCAGAAGTTACAGTCTGTTTACCTGCAGACTTTACAGTCTGTTTACCTGCAGACGTTACAGTCTGTTTAACTGCAGACGTTACAGTCTGTTTACCTGCTGCAGACGTTACAGCCTGTTTACCTGCTGCAGACGTTACAGTCTGTTTACCTGCTGCAGACGTTACAGTCTGTTTACCTGCTGCAGACGTTACAGTCTGTTTACCTGCAGACGTTACAGTCTGTTTACCTGCTGCAGACGTTACAGTCTGTTTACCTGCAGACGTTACAGTCTCTTTAACTGCAGACGTTACAGTCTGTTTACCTGCTGAACAGTTACAGTCTGTTTACCTGCTGCAGACGTTACAGTCTGTTTACCTGTAGATGTTACAGTCTGTTTAACTGCAGACGTTACAGTCTGTTTACCTGCAGGCGTTACAGTCTGTTTACCTGCAGGCGTTACAGTCTGTTTACCTGCTGCAGAAGTTACAGTCTGTTTACCTGCTGCAGACGTTACAGTCTGTTTACCTGCTGCAGACGTTACAGCCTGTTTACCCGCTGCAGACGTTACAATCTGTTTACCCGCTGCAGACGTTACAATCTGTTTACCTGCTGAACAGTTACAATCTGTTTACCTGCTGAACAGTTACAGTCTGTTTACCTGCTGCAGACGTTACAGTCTGTTTACCTGCTGCAGACGATACAGTCTGTTTACCTGCAGACGTTACAGTCTGTTTACCCGCTGCAGACGTTACTGTCTGTTTACCCGCTGCAGACGTTACAGTCTGTGTAACTGCTGCAGACGTTACAGTCTGTTTACCCGCTGCAGACGTTACAGTCTGTTTACCCGCTGCAGACGTTACAGTCTGTTTACCTGCAGACGTTACAGTCTGTTTACCCGCTGCAGACGTTACAGTCTGTTTACCTGCAGACGTTACAGTCTGTTTACCTGCTGCAGACGTTACTGTATATTTACCCGCTGCCGACGTTACAGTCTGTTTACCTGCTGCAGACGTTACAGTCTGTTTACCTGCTGCAGACGTTACAGTCTGTTTACCTGCTGCAGACGTTACAGTCTGTTTACCCACTGCATACGTTACAGTCTGTTTACCTGCAGACGTTACAGTCTGTTTACCTGCTGCAGACGTTACAGTCTGTTTACCTGCTGCAGACGTTACAGTCTGTTTACCTGTAGACGTTACAGTCTGTTTACCTGCTGCAGACGTTACAGCCTGTTTACCCGCTGCAGACGTTACAGTCTGTTTACCTGCAGACGTTACAGTCTGTTTACCTGCTGCAGACGTTACAGTCTGTTTACCTGCTGCAGACGTTACAGTCTGTTTACCTGCAGACGTTACATTCTGTTTACCTGCTGCAGAAGTTACAGTCTGTTTACCTGCTGCAGACGTTACAGTCTGTTTACCTGCAGACGTTACAGTCTGTTTACCTGCTGCAGACGTTACAGTCTGTTTACCTGTAGATGTTACAGTCTGTTTATCTGCAGACGTTACAGTCTGTTTACCTGCTGCAGACGTTACTGTATGTTTACCCGCTGCAGACGTTACAGTCTGTTTACCTGCTGCAGACGTTACAGTCTGTTTACCTGCTGCAGACGTTACAGTCTGTTTACCTGCTGCAGACGTTACAGTCTGTTTACCCACTGCATACGTTACAGTCTGTTTACCTGCAGACGTTACATTCTGTTTACCTGCTGCAGAAGTTACAGTCTGTTTACCTGCTGCAGACGTTACAGTCTGTTTACCTGCAGACGTTACAGTCTGTTTACCTGCTGCAGACGTTACAGTCTGTTTACCTGTAGATGTTACAGTCTGTTTAACTGCAGACGTTACAGTCTGTTTACCTGCAGGCGTTACAGTCTGTTTACCTGCAGGCGTTACAGTCTGTTTACCCGCTGCAGACGTTACTGTCTGTTTACCCGCTGCAGACGTTACAGTCTGTGTAACTGCTGCAGACGTTACAGCCTGTTTACCTGCTGCAGACGTTACAGTCTGTTTACCCGCTGCAGACGTTACAGTCTGTTTACCCGCTGCAGACGTTACAATCTGTTTACCTGCAGACGTTACAGTCTGTTTAACTGCAGACGTTACAGTCTGTTTACTTGCTGCAGACGTTACAGCCTGTTTACCTGCTGCAGACGTTACAGTCTGTTTACCTGCTGCAGACGTTACAATCTGTTTACCTGCTGAACAGTTACAGTCTGTTTACCTGCTGCAGACGTTACAGTCTGTTTACCTGCAGACGTTACAGTCTGTTTAACTGCAGACGTTACAGTCTGTTTACTTGCTGCAGATGTTACAGCCTGTTTATCTGCTGCAGACGTTACAGTCTGTTTACCTGCTGCAGACGTTACAATCTGTTTACCTGCAGACGTTACAGTTTGTTTACCCGCTGCAGACGTTACTCTGATTACCCGCTGCAGACATTACAGTCTGTTTCCCTGCAGACGTTACAGTCTGTTTAACTGCTGCAGACGTTACAGTCTGTTTACCTGCAGACGTTACAGTCTGTTTACCTGCTGCAGACGTTACTGTATGTTTACCTGCTGCAGACGTTACAGTCTGTTTACCTGCTGCAGACGTTACAGCCTTTTTACCCACTGCAGACGTTACAGTCTGTTTACCCGCTGCAGACGTTACAATCTGTTTACCTGCTGAACAGTTACAGTCTGTTTACCTGCTGCAGACGTTACAGTCTGTTTACCTGCAGACGTTACAGTCTGTTTACCTGCTGCAGACGTTACAGTCTGTTTACGTGCTGCAGAAGTTACAGTCTGTTTACCTGCAGACTTTACAGTCTGTTTACCTGCAGACGTTAGTCTGTTTAACTGCAGACGTTACAGTCTGTTTACCTGCTGCAGACGTTACAGCCTGTTTACCTGCTGCAGACGTTACAGTCTGTTTACCTGCTGCAGACGTTACAGTCTGTTTACCTGCTGCAGACGTTACAGTTTGTTTACCTGCAGACGTTACAGTCTGTTTACCTGCTGCAGACGTTACAGTCTGTTTACCTGCAGACGTTACAGTCTCTTTAACTGCAGACGTTACAGTCTGTTTACCTGCTGAACAGTTACAGTCTGTTTACCTGCTGCAGACGTTACAGTCTGTTTACCTGTAGATGTTACAGTCTGTTTAACTGCAGACGTTACAGTCTGTTTACCTGCAGGCGTTACAGTCTGTTTACCTGCAGGCGTTACAGTCTGTTTACCTGCTGCAGAAGTTACAGTCTGTTTACCTGCTGCAGACGTTACAGTCTGTTTACCTGCTGCAGACGTTACAGCCTGTTTACCCGCTGCAGACGTTACAATCTGTTTACCCGCTGCAGACGTTACAATCTGTTTACCTGCTGAACAGTTACAATCTGTTTACCTGCTGAACAGTTACAGTCTGTTTACCTGCTGCAGACGTTACAGTCTGTTTACCTGCTGCAGACGATACAGTCTGTTTACCTGCAGACGTTACAGTCTGTTTACCCGCTGCAGACGTTACTGTCTGTTTACCCGCTGCAGACGTTACAGTCTGTGTAACTGCTGCAGACGTTACAGCCTGTTTACCTGCTGCAGACGTTACAGTCTGTTTACCCGCTGCAGACGTTACAGTCTGTTTACCCGCTGCAGACGTTACAGTCTGTTTACCTGCAGACGTTACAGTCTGTTTACCCGCTGCAGACGTTACAGTCTGTTTACCTGCAGACGTTACAGTCTGTTTACCTGCTGCAGACGTTACTGTATATTTACCCGCTGCCGACGTTACAGTCTGTTTACCTGCTGCAGACGTTACAGTCTGTTTACCTGCTGCAGACGTTACAGTCTGTTTACCTGCTGCAGACGTTACAGTCTGTTTACCCACTGCATACGTTACAGTCTGTTTACCTGCAGACGTTACAGTCTGTTTACCTGCTGCAGACGTTACAGTCTGTTTACCTGCTGCAGACGTTACAGTCTGTTTACCTGTAGACGTTACAGTCTGTTTACCTGCTGCAGACGTTACAGCCTGTTTACCCGCTGCAGACGTTACAGTCTGTTTACCTGCAGACGTTACAGTCTGTTTACCTGCTGCAGACGTTACAGTCTGTTTACCTGCTGCAGACGTTACAGTCTGTTTACCTGCTGCAGACGTTACAGTCTGTTTACCTGCAGACGTTACATTCTGTTTACCTGCTGCAGAAGTTACAGTCTGTTTACCTGCTGCAGACGTTACAGTCTGTTTACCTGCAGACGTTACAGTCTGTTTACCTGCTGCAGACGTTACAGTCTGTTTACCTGTAGATGTTACAGTCTCTTTATCTGCAGACGTTACAGTCTGTTTACCTGCAGGCGTTACAGTCTGTTTACCTGCAGGCGTTACAGTCTGTTTACCTGCTGCAGAAGTTACAGTCTGTTTACCTGCTGCAGACGTTACAGTCTGTTTACCTGCTGCAGACGTTACAGCCTGTTTACCCGCTGCAGACGTTACAATCTGTTTACCCGCTGCAGACGTTACAATCTGTTTACCTGCAGACGTTACAGTCTGTTTAACTGCAGACGTTACAGTCTGTTTACTTGCTGCAGACGTTACAGCCTGTTTACCTGCTGCAGACGTTACAGTCTGTTTACCTGCTGCAGACGTTACAATCTGTTTACCTGCTGAACAGTTACAGTCTGTTTACCTGCTGCAGACGTTACAGTCTGTTTACCTGCAGACGTTACAGTCTGTTTAACTGCAGACGTTACAGTCTGTTTACTTGCTGCAGACGTTACAGTCTGTTTACCTGCTGCAGACGTTACAGTCTGTTTACCTGTAGATGTTACAGTCTGTTTAACTGCAGACGTTACAGTCTGTTTACCTGCAGGCGTTACAGTCTGTTTACCTGCAGGCGTTACAGTCTGTTTACCCGCTGCAGACGTTACTGTCTGTTTACCCGCTGCAGACGTTACAGTCTGTGTAACTGCTGCAGACGTTACAGCCTGTTTACCTGCTGCAGACGTTACAGTCTGTTTACCCGCTGCAGACGTTACAGTCTGTTTACCCGCTGCAGACGTTACAATCTGTTTACCTGCAGACGTTACAGTCTGTTTAACTGCAGACGTTACAGTCTGTTTACTTGCTGCAGACGTTACAGCCTGTTTACCTGCTGCAGACGTTACAGTCTGTTTACCTGCAGACGTTACAGTCTGTTTAACTGCAGACGTTACAGTCTGTTTACTTGCTGCAGACGTTACAGCCTGTTTATCTGCTGCAGACGTTACAGTCTGTTTACCTGCTGCAGACGTTACAATCTGTTTACCTGCAGACGTTACTCTGATTACCCGCTGCAGACATTACAGTCTGTTTCCCTGCAGACGTTACAGTCTGTTTAACTGCTGCAGACGTTACAGTCTGTTTACCTGCAGACGTTACAGTCTGTTTACCTGCTGCAGACGTTACTGTATGTTTACCTGCTGCAGACGTTACAGTCTGTTTACCTGCTGCAGACGTTACAGCCTTTTTACCCACTGCAGACGTTACAGTCTGTTTACCCGCTGCAGACGTTACAATCTGTTTACCTGCTGAACAGTTACAGTCTGTTTACCTGCTGCAGACGTTACAGTCTGTTTACCTGCAGACGTTACAGTCTGTTTACCTGCTGCAGACGTTACAGTCTGTTTACGTGCTGCAGAAGTTACAGTCTGTTTACCTGCAGACGTTACAGTCTGTTTACCTGCAGACGTTAGTCTGTTTAACTGCAGACGTTACAGTCTGTTTACCTGCTGCAGACGTTACAGCCTGTTTACCTGCTGCAGACGTTACAGTCTGTTTACCTGCTGCAGACGTTACAGTCTGTTTACCTGCTGCAGACGTTACAGTTTGTTTACCTGCAGACGTTACAGTCTGTTTACCTGCTGCAGACGTTACAGTCTGTTTACCTGCAGACGTTACAGTCTCTTTAACTGCAGACGTTACAGTCTGTTTACCTGCTGAACAGTTACAGTCTGTTTACCTGCTGCAGACGTTACAGTCTGTTTACCTGTAGATGTTACAGTCTGTTTAACTGCAGACGTTACAGTCTGTTTACCTGCAGGCGTTACAGTCTGTTTACCTGCAGGCGTTACAGTCTGTTTACCTGCTGCAGAAGTTACAGTCTGTTTACCTGCTGCAGACGTTACAGTCTGTTTACCTGCTGCAGACGTTACAGCCTGTTTACCCGCTGCAGACGTTACAATCTGTTTACCCGCTGCAGACGTTACAATCTGTTTACCTGCTGAACAGTTACAATCTGTTTACCTGCTGAACAGTTACAGTCTGTTTACCTGCTGCAGACGTTACAGTCTGTTTACCTGCTGCAGACGATACAGTCTGTTTACCTGCAGACGTTACAGTCTGTTTACCCGCTGCAGACGTTACTGTCTGTTTACCCGCTGCAGACGTTACAGTCTGTGTAACTGCTGCAGACGTTACAGCCTGTTTACCTGCTGCAGACGTTACAGTCTGTTTACCCGCTGCAGACGTTACAGTCTGTTTACCCGCTGCAGACGTTACAGTCTGTTTACCTGCAGACGTTACAGTCTGTTTACCCGCTGCAGACGTTACAGTCTGTTTACCTGCAGACGTTACAGTCTGTTTACCTGCTGCAGACGTTACTGTATATTTACCCGCTGCCGACGTTACAGTCTGTTTACCTGCTGCAGACGTTACAGTCTGTTTACCTGCTGCAGACGTTACAGTCTGTTTACCTGCTGCAGACGTTACAGTCTGTTTACCCACTGCATACGTTACAGTCTGTTTACCTGCAGACGTTACAGTCTGTTTACCTGCTGCAGACGTTACAGTCTGTTTACCTGCTGCAGACGTTACAGTCTGTTTACCTGTAGACGTTACAGTCTGTTTACCTGCTGCAGACGTTACAGCCTGTTTACCCGCTGCAGACGTTACAGTCTGTTTACCTGCAGACGTTACAGTCTGTTTACCTGCTGCAGACGTTACAGTCTGTTTACCTGCTGCAGACGTTACAGTCTGTTTACCTGCTGCAGACGTTACAGTCTGTTTACCTGCAGACGTTACATTCTGTTTACCTGCTGCAGAAGTTACAGTCTGTTTACCTGCTGCAGACGTTACAGTCTGTTTACCTGCAGACGTTACAGTCTGTTTACCTGCTGCAGACGTTACAGTCTGTTTACCTGTAGATGTTACAGTCTCTTTATCTGCAGACGTTACAGTCTGTTTACCTGCAGGCGTTACAGTCTGTTTACCTGCAGGCGTTACAGTCTGTTTACCTGCTGCAGAAGTTACAGTCTGTTTACCTGCTGCAGACGTTACAGTCTGTTTACCTGCTGCAGACGTTACAGCCTGTTTACCCGCTGCAGACGTTACAATCTGTTTACCCGCTGCAGACGTTACAATCTGTTTACCTGCAGACGTTACAGTCTGTTTAACTGCAGACGTTACAGTCTGTTTACTTGCTGCAGACGTTACAGCCTGTTTACCTGCTGCAGACGTTACAGTCTGTTTACCTGCAGACGTTACAGTCTGTTTAACTGCAGACGTTACAGTCTGTTTACTTGCTGCAGACGTTACAGCCTGTTTATCTGCTGCAGACGTTACAGTCTGTTTACCTGCTGCAGACGTTACAATCTGTTTACCTGCAGACGTTACTCTGATTACCCGCTGCAGACATTACAGTCTGTTTCCCTGCAGACGTTACAGTCTGTTTAACTGCTGCAGACGTTACAGTCTGTTTACCTGCAGACGTTACAGTCTGTTTACCTGCTGCAGACGTTACTGTATGTTTACCTGCTGCAGACGTTACAGTCTGTTTACCTGCTGCAGACGTTACAGCCTTTTTACCCACTGCAGACGTTACAGTCTGTTTACCCGCTGCAGACGTTACAATCTGTTTACCTGCTGAACAGTTACAGTCTGTTTACCTGCTGCAGACGTTACAGTCTGTTTACCTGCAGACGTTACAGTCTGTTTACCTGCTGCAGACGTTACAGTCTGTTTACGTGCTGCAGAAGTTACAGTCTGTTTACCTGCAGACTTTACAGTCTGTTTACCTGCAGACGTTAGTCTGTTTAACTGCAGACGTTACAGTCTGTTTACCTGCTGCAGACGTTACAGCCTGTTTACCTGCTGCAGACGTTACAGTCTGTTTACCTGCTGCAGACGTTACAGTCTGTTTACCTGCTGCAGACGTTACAGTTTGTTTACCTGCAGACGTTACAGTCTGTTTACCTGCTGCAGACGTTACAGTCTGTTTACCTGCAGACGTTACAGTCTCTTTAACTGCAGACGTTACAGTCTGTTTACCTGCTGAACAGTTACAGTCTGTTTACCTGCTGCAGACGTTACAGTCTGTTTACCTGTAGATGTTACAGTCTGTTTAACTGCAGACGTTACAGTCTGTTTACCTGCAGGCGTTACAGTCTGTTTACCTGCAGGCGTTACAGTCTGTTTACCTGCTGCAGAAGTTACAGTCTGTTTACCTGCTGCAGACGTTACAGTCTGTTTACCTGCTGCAGACGTTACAGCCTGTTTACCCGCTGCAGACGTTACAATCTGTTTACCCGCTGCAGACGTTACAATCTGTTTACCTGCTGAACAGTTACAGTCTGTTTACCTGCAGACGTTACAGTCTGTTTACCCGCTGCAGACGTTACAGTCTGTTTACCTGTAGACGTTACAGTCTGTTTACCTGCTGCAGACGTTACAGCCTGTTTACCCGCTGCAGACGTTACAGTCTGTTTACCTGCAGACGTTACAGTCTGTTTACCTGCTGCAGACGTTACAGTCTGTTTACCTGCTGCAGACGTTACAGTCTGTTTACCTGCTGCAGACGTTACAGTCTGTTTACCTGCAGACGTTACATTCTGTTTACCTGCTGCAGAAGTTACAGTCTGTTTACCTGCTGCAGACGTTACAGTCTGTTTACCTGCAGACGTTACTGTCTGTTTACCTGCTGCAGACGTTACAGTCTGTTTACCTGTAGATGTTACAGTCTCTTTATCTGCAGACGTTACAGTCTGTTTACCTGCAGGCGTTACAGTCTGTTTACCTGCAGGCGTTACAGTCTGTTTACCTGCTGCAGAAGTTACAGTCTGTTTACCTGCTGCAGACGTTACAGTCTGTTTACCTGCTGCAGACGTTACAGCCTGTTTACCCGCTGCAGACGTTACAATCTGTTTACCCGCTGCAGACGTTACAATCTGTTTACCTGCAGACGTTACAGTCTGTTTAACTGCAGACGTTACAGTCTGTTTACTTGCTGCAGACGTTACAGCCTGTTTACCTGCTGCAGACGTTACAGTCTGTTTACCTGCTGCAGACGTTACAATCTGTTTACCTGCTGAACAGTTACAGTCTGTTTACCTGCTGCAGACGTTACAGTCTGTTTACCTGCAGACGTTACAGTCTGTTTAACTGCAGACGTTACAGTCTGTTTACTTGCTGCAGACGTTACAGTCTGTTTACCTGCTGCAGACGTTACAGTCTGTTTACCTGTAGATGTTACAGTCTGTTTAACTGCAGACGTTACAGTCTGTTTACCTGCAGGCGTTACAGTCTGTTTACCTGCAGGCGTTACAGTCTGTTTACCCGCTGCAGACGTTACTGTCTGTTTACCCGCTGCAGACGTTACAGTCTGTGTAACTGCTGCAGACGTTACAGCCTGTTTACCTGCTGCAGACGTTACAGTCTGTTTACCCGCTGCAGACGTTACAGTCTGTTTACCCGCTGCAGACGTTACAATCTGTTTACCTGCAGACGTTACAGTCTGTTTAACTGCAGACGTTACAGTCTGTTTACTTGCTGCAGACGTTACAGCCTGTTTACCTGCTGCAGACGTTACAGTCTGTTTACCTGCAGACGTTACAGTCTGTTTAACTGCAGACGTTACAGTCTGTTTACTTGCTGCAGACGTTACAGCCTGTTTATCTGCTGCAGACGTTACAGTCTGTTTACCTGCTGCAGACGTTACAATCTGTTTACCTGCAGACGTTACTCTGATTACCCGCTGCAGACATTACAGTCTGTTTCCCTGCAGACGTTACAGTCTGTTTAACTGCTGCAGACGTTACAGTCTGTTTACCTGCAGACGTTACAGTCTGTTTACCTGCTGCAGACGTTACAGCCTTTTTACCCACTGCAGACGTTACAGTCTGTTTACCCGCTGCAGACGTTACAATCTGTTTACCTGCTGAACAGTTACAGTCTGTTTACCTGCTGCAGACGTTACAGTCTGTTTACCTGCAGACGTTACAGTCTGTTTACCTGCTGCAGACGTTACAGTCTGTTTACGTGCTGCAGAAGTTACAGTCTGTTTACCTGCAGACTTTACAGTCTGTTTACCTGCAGACGTTAGTCTGTTTAACTGCAGACGTTACAGTCTGTTTACCTGCTGCAGACGTTACAGCCTGTTTACCTGCTGCAGACGTTACAGTCTGTTTACCTGCTGCAGACGTTACAGTCTGTTTACCTGCTGCAGACGTTACAGTTTGTTTACCTGCAGACGTTACAGTCTGTTTACCTGCTGCAGACGTTACAGTCTGTTTACCTGCAGACGTTACAGTCTCTTTAACTGCAGACGTTACAGTCTGTTTACCTGCTGAACAGTTACAGTCTGTTTACCTGCTGCAGACGTTACAGTCTGTTTACCTGTAGATGTTACAGTCTGTTTAACTGCAGACGTTACAGTCTGTTTACCTGCAGGCGTTACAGTCTGTTTACCTGCAGGCGTTACAGTCTGTTTACCTGCTGCAGAAGTTACAGTCTGTTTACCTGCTGCAGACGTTACAGTCTGTTTACCTGCTGCAGACGTTACAGCCTGTTTACCCGCTGCAGACGTTACAATCTGTTTACCCGCTGCAGACGTTACAATCTGTTTACCTGCTGAACAGTTACAATCTGTTTACCTGCTGAACAGTTACAGTCTGTTTACCTGCTGCAGACGTTACAGTCTGTTTACCTGCTGCAGACGATACAGTCTGTTTACCTGCAGACGTTACAGTCTGTTTACCCGCTGCAGACGTTACTGTCTGTTTACCCGCTGCAGACGTTACAGTCTGTGTAACTGCTGCAGACGTTACAGCCTGTTTACCTGCTGCAGACGTTACAGTCTGTTTACCCGCTGCAGACGTTACAGTCTGTTTACCCGCTGCAGACGTTACAGTCTGTTTACCTGCAGACGTTACAGTCTGTTTACCCGCTGCAGACGTTACAGTCTGTTTACCTGCAGACGTTACAGTCTGTTTACCTGCTGCAGACGTTACTGTATATTTACCCGCTGCCGACGTTACAGTCTGTTTACCTGCTGCAGACGTTACAGTCTGTTTACCTGCTGCAGACGTTACAGTCTGTTTACCTGCTGCAGACGTTACAGTCTGTTTACCCACTGCATACGTTACAGTCTGTTTACCTGCAGACGTTACAGTCTGTTTACCTGCTGCAGACGTTACAGTCTGTTTACCTGCTGCAGACGTTACAGTCTGTTTACCTGTAGACGTTACAGTCTGTTTACCTGCTGCAGACGTTACAGCCTGTTTACCCGCTGCAGACGTTACAGTCTGTTTACCTGCAGACGTTACAGTCTGTTTACCTGCTGCAGACGTTACAGTCTGTTTACCTGCTGCAGACGTTACAGTCTGTTTACCTGCTGCAGACGTTACAGTCTGTTTACCTGCAGACGTTACATTCTGTTTACCTGCTGCAGAAGTTACAGTCTGTTTACCTGCTGCAGACGTTACAGTCTGTTTACCTGCAGACGTTACAGTCTGTTTACCTGCTGCAGACGTTACAGTCTGTTTACCTGTAGATGTTACAGTCTCTTTATCTGCAGACGTTACAGTCTGTTTACCTGCAGGCGTTACAGTCTGTTTACCTGCAGGCGTTACAGTCTGTTTACCTGCTGCAGAAGTTACAGTCTGTTTACCTGCTGCAGACGTTACAGTCTGTTTACCTGCTGCAGACGTTACAGCCTGTTTACCCGCTGCAGACGTTACAATCTGTTTACCCGCTGCAGACGTTACAATCTGTTTACCTGCAGACGTTACAGTCTGTTTAACTGCAGACGTTACAGTCTGTTTACTTGCTGCAGACGTTACAGCCTGTTTACCTGCTGCAGACGTTACAGTCTGTTTACCTGCTGCAGACGTTACAATCTGTTTACCTGCTGAACAGTTACAGTCTGTTTACCTGCTGCAGACGTTACAGTCTGTTTACCTGCAGACGTTACAGTCTGTTTAACTGCAGACGTTACAGTCTGTTTACTTGCTGCAGACGTTACAGCCTGTTTACCTGCTGCAGACGTTACAGTCTGTTTACCTGCTGCAGACGTTACAGTCTGTTTACCTGCAGACGTTACAGTTTGTTTACCCGCTGCAGACGTTACTCTGATTACCCGCTGCAGACATTACAGTCTGTTTCCCTGCAGACGTTACAGTCTGTTTAACTGCTGCAGACATTACAGTCTGTTTACCTGCAGACGTTACAGTCTGTTTACCTGCTGCAGACGTTACTGTATGTTTACCTGCTGCAGACGTTACAGTCTGTTTACCTGCTGCAGACGTTACAGCCTGTTTACCCACTGCAGACTTTACAGTCTGTTTACCCGCTGCAGACGTTACAATCTGTTTACCTGCTGAACAGTTACAGTCTGTTTACCTGCTGCAGACGTTACAGTCTGTTTACCTGCAGACGTTACAGTCTGTTTACCTGCTGCAGACGTTACAGTCTGTTTACGTGCTGCAGCAGTTACAGTCTGTTTACCTGCAGACTTTACAGTCTGTTTACTTGCAGACGTTACAGTCTGTTTAACTGCAGACGTTACAGTTTGTTTACCCGCTGCAGACGTTACTCTGATTACCCGCTGCAGACATTACAGTCTGTTTCCCTGCAGACGTTACAGTCTGTATAACTGCTGCAGACGTTACAGTCTGTTTACCTGCAGACATTACAGTCTGTTTAACTGCAGACGTTACAGTCTGTTATCCTGCTGCAGGAGTTACAGCCTGTTTACCTGCTGCAGACGTTACAGTCTGTTTACCTTCTGCAGACGTTACAGTCTGTTTACCTGCAGACGTTACAGTCTGTTTGCCTGCAGACGTTACAGTCTGTTTACCCGCTGCAGACGTTACTGTCTGTTTACCTGCAGACGTTACAGTCTGTTTACCTGCTGCAGACGTTACTGTATGTTTACCCGCTGCAGACGTTACAGTCTGTTTACCTGCTGCAGACGTTACAGTCTGTTTACCTGCTGCAGACGTTACAGTCTGTTTACCCACTGCATACGTTACAGTCTGTTTACCTGCAGACGTTACAGTCTGTTTACCTGCTGCAGACGTTACAGTCTGTTTACCCGCTGCAGACGTTACAGTCTGTTTACCTGCAGACGTTACACTCTGTTTACCTGCTGCAGACGTTACTGTATGTTTACCCGCTGCAGACGTTACAGTCTGTTTACCTGCTGCAGACGTTACAGTCTGTTTACCTGCTGCAGACGTTACAGTCTGTTTACCCACTGCATACGTTACAGTCTGTTTACCTGCAGACG
>NW_026870101.1:15000-20657 GCF_963584025.1 Labrus mixtus | reverse complement strand
GTTGGATTCAGGGGGGAAGATAAATTCAGATTTTGTTTTGAGCAAATCGTGGTCTGAGCTGAATCTAAAGCCAAAAACGTTCAACTCTTTAGACAATGATCTGTGTGTGTGTGTGTGTGTGTGTGTGTGTGTGTGTGTGTGTGTGTGTCTGTCTGTGTGTGTGTGTGTGTGTCTGTCTGTGTGTGTGTGTGTGTGTGTGTGTGTCTGTGTGTGTGTGTCTGTGTGTGTGTGTGTGTGTGTGTGTATGTGTGTGTGTGTGTGTGTCTGTGTGTGTGTGTGTGTGTGTGTGTGTGTGTGTGTGTGTGTGTGTCTGTGTCTGTCTGTGTGTCTGTGTCTGTGTGTGTGTGTGTGTGTGTGTGTGTGTGTGTGTGTGTGTGTGTGTGTGTGTGTCTGTCTGTGTGTGTGTGTGTGTGTGTGTGTGTGTCTGTGTCTGTCTGTGTGTCTGTGTCTGTGTGTGTGTGTGTGTGTGTGTGTGTGTGTGTGTGTGTGTGTGTGTGTGTGTGTGTCTGTGTGTGTGTGTCTGTGTGTGTGTGTGTGTGTGTGTGTGTGTGTGTGTGTGTGTGTGTCTGTGTGTGTGTGTGTGTGTGTGTGTGTGTGTGTGTGTGTGTGTGTCTGTGTCTGTCTGTGTGTCTGTGTGTGTGTGTGTGTGTGTGTGTGTGTGTGTGTGTGTGTGTGTGTGTGTGTCTGTGTGTCTGTGTGTGTGTCTGTCTGTGTCTGTGTGTGTGTGTGTGTGTGTGTGTGTGTGTGTGTGTGTGTCTGTGTCTGTGTCTGTGTGTCTGTGTGTGTGTGTGTCTGTGTCTGTCTGTGTGTGTGTGTGTGTGTGTGTGTGTGTGTGTGTGTGTGTCTGTGTCTGTCTGTGTGTCTGTGTGTGTGTGTGTGTGTGTGTGTGTGTGTGTGTGTGTGTGTGTGTGTGTGTGTGTGTCTGTGTGTCTGTGTGTGTGTCTGTCTGTGTCTGTGTGTGTGTGTGTGTGTGTGTGTGTGTGTGTGTGTGTGTGTGTGTCTGTGTCTGTGTCTGTGTGTCTGTGTGTGTGTGTGTCTGTGTCTGTCTGTGTGTCTGTGTCTGTGTGTGTGTGTGTGTGTGTGTGTGTGTCTGTGTCTGTCTGTGTGTCTGTGTGTGTGTGTGTGTGTGTGTGTGTGTGTGTGTGTGTGTGTGTGTGTGTGTGTGTCTGTGTGTCTGTGTGTGTGTCTGTCTGTGTCTGTGTGTGTGTGTGTGTGTGTGTGTGTGTGTGTGTGTGTGTGTGTGTGTGTCTGTGTCTGTGTGTCTGTGTGTGTGTGTGTCTGTGTCTGTCTGTGTGTGTGTGTGTGTGTGTGTGTGTGTGTGTGTGTGTGTGTGTGTGTGTGTGTGTGTGTGTGTGTGTGTGTGTGTGTGTGTATCAGTCTACTTTAGATGTGGACGATCACCGGTTTCATTTGTTAATTATCTGATCCCAGAGAAACGCTGCTGTCAGCAGAGTCGAAGCCTCAGTTCCTCCTCTCCGTCCGCAGAGCGGCCTCTGCTCAGAGTGTTTGCACGCTGAAATAAGCGCTACATGGTTATGAAGAGAAAAGAGAGGACGGCAGACGATGTCAGATGAATTCGATGTAAATCCAGCGTGTGTTCTCGGCCCGCTGCGTCTGTGTGGACGATGGAATCAGAGCAGTTCTGATATTCAGAGCAGGGTGAAACATGAAACGTCTCTATCTCACATCAGACTGGATGAAGAAGTCTTTTTGTTGTTGATGAGAAATCTTTGAAGCAGCCAAATCAAACAAGTGAACGATGTTATTTAACAATCAGAGCAGATCTTCAGGGAGAGAGAGGTTTGATTTGAAGCTGCAGGCCAGAAATGTTCTGAAATGATGACAATTAATCACGACCTGTAGGAGAGGACGCACTAAACACAAACACACACTTTTACACACACACACACACGGGCTGCCAGCTGTCGAGATGGACGCTGATACATCATGTGTGACGTGTTTTGGAGTGCAGGTTTAATATTTCAGCTCTACGTGCTGAATCACCAGCAGCAGCAACAATCAGATTTTAATCGTCTTAATGAGCGCTGATTATGTCAAACATAGATAAAGATTTTAATAAAACACATAAAAGTCGTTTCATTGGCTCCCTGGAGGAAACCTGGCAGATAAGATCAGAGGTGGAGGAACCATTACTGAGAGTTCTTTAATGATATCAAAGTGAAATCAGGCCGGGCGTAGAGAAAATGAAATAATTAAACACAATATTTTCAGTGTTCAGAGCGGTTTGTCACATTTATCCAGACGAAGTCCAGACTGATGTCAAATCTCCGTCTGATGAAGACTCAAATACGTTTCATTAAAGCAGTTCAACACTGACACGCTGTGAAGGTTAGACTACTTCTGTATGGATTGTATTTACGGGAAGTGTTATCGGAGTTTGACTGACGGCTCAGCGTCGCAGTAAGGCGGGCGTGGTGAAGAGGGCGCTCTCGATCTAATACTCGATTTCGTTCCATCCCTCACCTGTGAAAAGAACAAGATTGCAGATACAAGCGGCTGAGATGAGTTTCCTCCTGAGGGTGTCTGGTCTCATCTGTTCCTGCAGGGGGCGCTGGAGTCCCATCGATGGCGGTCTCCATGCTGGAAATGCTGTCTCAGTCTAACTTTCAGTCAACCTAACGACAGGCTGAGAGCTGGAGCTGAGGCGGGTTTTAAACCTCCTGACAAACCGTTACACCGCGCCCACCTGTCAATCAGGTCAGCTACACGCCTTATTGTGAAGAATTCTTATCCTTCATCAAATCAAAACTGATGAGTCATCAAAACATTCACCCCCCGTACAGTGTGTGTCCATCGAGACATGAGCTAATCACACCTATTTGGGTTTTTGAACCAGGCTGTAAACATGTTAATCTCTGCTGTAAAAACAGGCTTTTAGAATGGGTGTGTATGTGACTTCCTGTGCTTCTGCAGCCAGCCTCTAGTGGACACTCCAGGAACTGCAGGATGTTACACTTCAGCATCGGCTTCATTTTTCAAGACTGGAGGTTGCCGCTTGGTTCAGGGAGCCGTACCAGAGAGGAGCTGACACACATGTGGTGGAAGTTCTCAGTTAGAGATAAGACGAGGAGCTCGGAGTAGAGTTGGAGGTGACCAGGTGCCAACGAGTCAAATGCTGCTCTAATGATTGGTCATATGTTATGAATCCTCTGACCACTTTAAACCGCTTTAAACCAGGTTCAGCTTCTCTTCATTCTTTGTGTCTGGACTCTTCAACATGTTTCAGGATGAATGTGTTGAAGACGTCTGGACGGACTCTGCCTTGTTCTCTTCATAGTTCTGAACTCATCTCAGACTTCTCGGCTGATGTCAGACATGTTGGATCAGTGAGACAAATCTTCACTTTGACCTCCACTCTAAGATGTAAACTACAGTCAGATAAATCAGAATGTCCTCCTACACGTCAGCATCTGAAGGTGTCTGGCTTCAGCTGCAGAGAGAAGACAGAGATGTCCAGAGGAGATTTATATTAGAATGATTCAGCATTTTTCTGGATCTGACCGATATGCGTCAGGCATTAGGAGATGAAAAGTTTTAAAGATTCAAAGTCTGTGAAACCAGCTGTGAGTATCAGGAATCTCTTCAGTCGGTTGGATGATGTTCACGCCTCACTAGCAGCACACTGAACATCCACAGCTCTCACATGTTTGTTTTCAGAGTTTAACTCACTCAGACTTACAGCGTCATAAATAACCACTGTGACACCCGACATCTGAGCAGGACGCTACAGGATCATAACGGAGAAAAGTATTTCTGTTTACGATCACACAGCCGAGTCACACTCAGAGACAGGATCCTGAAGTCCTTCACAGTCTGATTCTATTTTTAACCCGCCTGCTGAGATCTCTTTGTACTCCTGCCTTCACAGTATTTCCACCGTGTGTTTGTTGATGTGAGGCTCAGAGGAATCTCTCCTTTTGGCCCGCCGCTGCTCCTTCCCTCTGAGCAGCCGGGTCAAAGCACTCAGGCACAGTTTGGGGGAAACCATCTGAACTGCAAAAGAAAACACAAAGTTTCACTTCAGGCTCCGTCCGAACTTTACGATAACACCAAATTTAATCGGCTGGAATCTGCTGGCGCAATCAAATGTGTCTTTAACCTGCACCTCGGAGTAATTACACGTTCAGGACGCAGAATATGAAATGTGTTCGGGGGGAAATTGTTGCTCCACATGAACAAACAACAGAGAGGGGAAGTGTTTACAGCACGTCTGGGCACAAAGTGCTGACATGTTCTGTGTGTTGGATTTTGGTGGCGTTCTACAGGATGCTCGCTTTGTTGCTCGTGGCTGTGTCTGTGAAGAGAGAGTTTGTGTGGAGGGCAAACAAACGCCGAGCAGACGTTTGGGGAGCGTGTTTCACTCGGTGACGAGCTCAGGGGAGGTCCAGTCTGGATCAGTCTGCAGCCTCCCTGTCACTGCTCTCTGCAGGATTAAAGGCTCACTTACCACAAATAATAAAATGCATATTTACAGATTTGATTTCATGATAATATCCAGACAGTAAGTTCATCTGTTGCACGCACAGTTACAGCTCAGCATCTGTTCACGTCTGCTTTAGATTACATTGATGTTTTTTTAATACAAATGTTCCCCGTGGAGAAATGTGTGTAACTGAGACGTCAGCTGATCTTATCTTTACACTAACAGGTGTATTTTCTTCTTCTTCTCTGAATCTGTGATACTAAAGCATCCACCTGCTGTTTGACTTTATTGAGATTTGATTGAATAAAACGGTTCAATAAGCTGAACTCTCATGTTACCCACACAGGTGATCTGTCAGGAGAGAGAGAGAGAGGGAGAGAGAGAGAGACCTTCTTTTAAAAATGTTGTTTCAGCAGTTTATTAGTTTTCTCTCACATATTTAGTTCTCTGTAATCCAGCAGGAATCAGCGCTCTGCTGGGATCAGGAGGATCCTGATTTAAAAAATATATATTTATCAGTCTACTTTTGTCTTTGTGAGATCAGACAGATGAAGAGAGACAGAAACGTTTGGAGTGCTGTTGTAGTCAAGACCACACTAACCGAGACCAGAGTGCTCCGAGGCCGAGACAAGACCAAGGGCAGGGTGAGATCGAGACCATAAATATCATTGAAATCCTCATCTTGTGTTTAGGGGGCGTGTCCCTCACTTAGACCGTAACACCGGGAAAGTTGCGTCCGTAACCGGGGGATAAAAATCAAACTACAAATGAAGTGAAGTTAAAGAGGAGTGTTCCTTCTGATCACAGAGATGATGTGAGAAAGAATCCAATCAGTGTGATTTAAAATCTGGAGTCCGCCCAGTCTGAGAGCGAGACCTTCCAAAAAGTGGTCTCAAGACTGAACCAGTTTCAAGTGCTACAACACCAGTTCAAAGCAGAGAGAGAGGACATGCAGCAAAGGGCCAAGGTCGGATTCGAACCCACGGCCGCAGTGGAGAGGACTATAGCCTCTGTACACGGGGCACGCAGCAGTAATGCTAGGCTATCCGGCGCCCCGATGGTCCTGATATTCTGGGATCAAAGTCGTCCTGATAGGTGGATATTTGATCCGGATTAAAACCAGGATCTGATCCTCTCCTGTTACCTGACTGGATGTAGCCTCAGCGGGCCGTGCAGCCTCACCTGATCTCTCCCACACAGAAACATCTTTTCA
>NW_026870100.1:1035000-1040000 GCF_963584025.1 Labrus mixtus | reverse complement strand
GAGTCGTGGCGAGAGAACTAAATAATGATGAGCTGGTGGTGTCTTTTTTAAACCTGCCAGCGTATATCACAGATGAAGAAATAGTTTGGAAGCTGACGGGATGGGGAGTGAAACCGACATCACCAATAAAACGCAGAATGTGGCCTGGAACAATGATAGCTGACGGAACGAGGTTTGTCCGGGTCAGATTTAATGACCAGGTACAGTCACTCCCTTACTCCACAAAGTTTAACACTGTGATGGGGAACGAATACTTTAGAGTAATACATGATAGACAACAAAAAGTGTGCAGGATGTGCATCCAGCCGGGACACATCCTGAGAGAGTGTCCAGAATTTATGTGCCACAACTGTGGGGTGCAGGGACACTTTGCGCGAGAGTGCAGCGCGAACAGCACAAAATGCACAAACTGTAAAAAAAGAGAAAATGAATGTGAGTGTGAGAACGGAGAGGAAAGCAAGAACGAGGTGGAGGAGGTGTACGAGGATGAAGACGAGGCGGAGGAGGTGTACGAGGAGGAGGCGGAGGAGAAGGAGGTGATCGGAGCAAGCAGGAAGGAGATCAGAGAAGACGAGAACAGTGACGGAGAAATGGAGCAGAGCGGAGGGAGCGGAGGAGAACGGGCGTCAGAGTGCGAGCTGGAGACGCCGGAGCTGGCTGGAGAGGGAGGACAGCAGAAGCAGCGAAAAACGAGCGAGAGAGGGAAAAAAGGAGACGGAAGGGACGTGGCAGAAGACCCGGGGGTAAGCATGAGCACAGAGGGGAGGGAGATGCCTGAGAGTGGTGTTGGACAGGCGGGAGGGAGAAAAATCACGCTAAATAATACGGGTAAAAGCACCAGTCCCAATGAAACGGACAGCGAAATGGATGTGAGTGAACTGGCGAGTGCGCAAAAAAGACTAAGTCTTGGACAACGAAAAAAGTTGGTGAAAAAATTGAAATGTAAGGACAAATAATGACTGACAATAACCCCTGTAAATCCGTTTTTTTTTGTTTTTATTTTTATGATAATGGCCTTTAATTTATTTTCGATAAACGTGAATGGACTAAGGAACAAAGAAAAAAGACATGCGATTCTTTCCTTGCAGAATGACGTTTTGTGCCTGCAGGAGACCAGGTGGGATGATTCCCTGGTGGAAGACATAAAAAAATACTTTGTGGGCCATATTTTCTGCTCCAATGGCACGTCGAGGGCGAGAGGAGTGGCGGTTTTAGTCAAAACGGGTCGGGTAACAGGGGTAAATTTGGTTTATGGAGACAAAGAAGGAAGAATAATAGTAATAGACTGTGTGTATGAAACGAAAAATATAAGAATCATAAATATATATGCACCGAATGGAGAAAAAGAAAGGAAAACATTCTTCATTGCAATAAGCAAATGGTGGGAAAGGAATTGTATAATAATCGGTGACTTTAATGTGGCGATGACACCCACCGATGTGTCAAAAAATAATGTGTTTAAGGGGGATGTGAGCAGGGGGACACTTAAAGATATAATGATAACGAAACAATGCATTGATATTTGGAGATTGCTACATCCATGGGAGAGGGTGTTCTCCAGGAGACAAATTGTACTGAATAGATTAAAACAATCTAGAATAGATTATGCTTTGGTGACATGCGAGGTAGTGAGGTGGATTAAAGAAGTTGAATATAAAACTAATATGTGGAGCGATCACGCTGGAATAGAAATCACGTTTAGAAAAGAAACGAATGTACGTAAAGGAGGGATATGGTGCTTTAATGCAAGCTTGCTGGATGATGGAATGTTTGTGAAAAGTATGGAAAGATTGTTGAATGATGTGGGATATGAGTGGAATGAGAGTGAAGATATGAATGTGTGGTGGGATAGTGTAAAAGTCAGAATTAAAAAAAAGTGTATCAATTATAGTAAAGAGAAAAAGTGGAGAGAAAATAGAAAGGAAGAGAATTTGAGAAAACAACTAAGTGAGGAAATAGCATCGCTTGACAGTGTAGATAATGTAGATGTCGAAAAATACATACATTTAAAAGAACAGTTGGGAGTGATTGAACTTAAAAAGAGTAGGGGTGCAGCCATTAGGAGTAAAATACAATATATGTATGAGGGGGAGAGGAGTACAGCCTTTTTTTTAGGTCTGGAAAAACAAAAACAAAAAAGAACAGAAATAAACAAATTATTAAATGAAGCAGGTAAAAGTGTGACAGATAAAAAGGGAATTTTAGAAATAGTAAAGGGCTATTATGAAAGCCTGTTTTCGAGACAGGAGTGTGATAGCGTGAGTGTGAACAGAGCTTTGGGTGCCTTAAAGAAAAAACTAAGCGAGGACGATAAAATGTGGTGTGATTGTGAGTTTACAGAGGGAGAAATCAGAAGTGCTTTAGAGGGGTTAAACAAAAACAAAAGTCCTGGGAGCGATGGCCTAACTGCGGAATTCTACCAAGCTTTCAAAGAGCAGCTGGTGCCCTTGGTGAACAAATTGAGTAAATATATGGAAAAAGTGAAACATATACCAAAAAGTTTAGGGGAAGGGGTGGTTACTATTTTTTACAAAAACAAGGGGGACAATAAAAATCTGGACAACTACAGACCAATCAGCCTACTCAACACAGACTACAAAATCATAGCGAAAACAATAGCCAATAGAATCAGGGAGGTAATAGGAACAATCATAGAACAAACACAATCATACAGTATACCAAACAGAGACATAGCAGACTCAATCATTTCAATAAAACAGACGGTCAGGGATATGGAAGGGGAGGGGGGAATATGGCTAGGGATTGATTTAAATAAAGCTTTTGACAGAGTAGATCACGGGTTCATGGGGAAGGTGTTAGAGAAGTTTGGATTCGGGGAGAGAATGAGAGAATGGATAAATATGTTGTATACAGGAGCGGAAAGCAAGATAAAATGTAACGGGGAACTAACTGATTCTTTTAAAATATCAAGGTCAGTGAGACAAGGATGTCCGATGTCAGCGCTGTTGTACAGCTTGGTAGCAGAGCCGCTGGCAGCACTGATATCGGAAGACGTAAACATAAAAGGTATAGGTAAGGAAAACGTAAAAATAATACAGTATGCAGATGACGTGAATATAATGGTAAAAGGAGAGGAGGATATAGAATTGATATTAAAACATGTACAAACTTATGAAAGAGCATCTGGGGCAAAAGTAAATGAAAATAAGTCAGAAATTATGTTACTAGGTAAGGAATCCAATCTAGTTAATAAGTGGGGATTTAAAACGGTGTGTGAGAGAAGAAAAGTGTTGGGAGTGAATATGGGGAAAAATGAGAATGAATGTGATGATGTAACATGGAAAGAGGTGGTGGGTAAAATTAAAAAAACATTGAATTTGTGGAAAGCGAGGGGTCTATTGTTGAGAGGAAGGGTAGCCGTAACAAATGCTCTCGTGTTGTCCAAAGTGAATCATGCGCTGAGTACTTGTACGCTTCCGGACTGGGCCTTTAAGGAGATTTCAAAGACCATTAGGGACTTTATTTGGAAAAACAAAGCAGCGAGTATAGCTCACAAAACAATAATAGGGGCTAAAGATCAGGGGGGGCTAGCTTTGATTGATTTACTTACAAAAAAAGTAGCACTAAGAGTCAAATTGATAGGCAAATTTATGGACCAGAACCGGAACGTAGTTTGGAAAAACCACTTCAAACAATATCTGTGCAGTTTTGGACTCTACAACGAGGACAACCTGTACCAGATCAATAACCCGGATTCATTTAAACACTTGCCACGGTTTTTCCAGGAAGTACTCAGTGCGTGGTATCAGGTTTCATCCTGGACTGTACCAGAGTGCGGAACGAGAGGGTCAGTGCTACGACTGCCCTTCCTCTCGAGCCCGTATTTTAAAAATGGGGAGAGGGTAATTAAGTGTGAAGCTATGTCGAAAGCGGGATATATTAGAATAAGGGATTTACTGAACTGTGGGGGGGATTTTGATTTACAAATGGTGGTGAGGGGTTTAAAAAATAAAGGGTGTGTGTGCAGAAAGGATGTGATTGAGAGAGTGTTTGCAAATGTAAAATTGTCTTTGTCGAGCGAATGGGAAAAATTATTCAAAGAGAAGGAGGGAGTGATGCAGGACGATGTGGGGGGGGATCTCCCTGTGCCTAGGGGAGAAGAAACACAACATTACAGATGTCACTACAAAAATTTGGTATAGGTGCGCAATCACACATAGAATACAGAAACCCACATCCGAAGTAAAATGGACAGACACATACCCGGACATAACAAGCAACATGATATGGAAGAACATTAACATTCCGCATACACCACATGCAATATTTGACCTAGATTTCAAACTGAGGCACAGGAGGATCTTCACCTGCATCGTCCTGCATCAGATCCATAAGGAGAGGTATGAAAGAAAGTGTTGTGTATGTGAAAGTACGGATGAGGATTTAATACATTTGTTTGTTACGTGTGGGGAATTGGTTTATTTTTGGGGAAAAATGAGAGAAATGTTGGGGAAATGCAGTAAGAATGAGTGTTGGAATGAAAGGGGGTGGGAATTGTCGGTGTTGTTGGGGGTGGGAACAAAACAAAAAAATCACAATGTAATGAATATAATTTTGGCTTTTGCAAGAAAAGCGGTTTTTAACAGAAGGAATTATGCACTGTATGAAAGTAAGAAAATGAATGTGTGGAGAATGTTTGTGAATGAATGGAAAGCACATCTTAAATTGTTGTACATAGCGAATGAGAGTGAGTTTGTGAGAATGTTTGTGGAAGGTGCGAATGTGTGTAGAGTAAATGAGGAGGGAATTATGTGGGATGTCTAAATTATTTTGTTTTTGTTTTTTTGGTACGAGGGCTTCTTTTTTGGTCATGGGGAAAATGGGTGATTTGATTTGGTGGTTTTTTTTTCTCAGTGGTTTTTTGAGAATACTGTGGGGTTTTTGTATGTTTATGTGGTTTGTTTTCAGAGGGGTGTTTGCTTTGGGGGAGGGACTCAGAAGAGTTGTCATGAGTTGGGGGTATCAGGGGTGGTTTGATT
>NW_026870100.1:1007500-1025000 GCF_963584025.1 Labrus mixtus | reverse complement strand
TTTTTTAAACCTGCCAGCGTATATCACAGATGAAGAAATAGTTTGGAAGCTGACGGGATGGGGAGTGAAACCGACATCACCAATAAAACGCAGAATGTGGCCTGGAACAATGATAGCTGACGGAACGAGGTTTGTCCGGGTCAGATTTAATGACCAGGTACAGTCACTCCCTTACTCGCTCGTTTTTCGCTGCTTCTGCTGTCCTCCCTCTCCAGCCAGCTCCGGCGTCTCCAGCTCGCACTCTGACGCCCGTTCTCCTCCGCTCTCTCCGCTCTGCTCCATTTCTCCGTCACTGTTCTCGTCTTCTCTGATCTCCTTCCTGCTTGCTCCGATCACCTCCTTCTCCTCCGCCTCCTCCTCGTACACCTCCTCCGCCTCGTCTTCATCCTCGTACACCTCCTCCACCTCGTTCTTGCTTTCCTCTCCGTTCTCACACTCACATTCATTTTCTCTTTTTTTACAGTTTGTGCATTTTGTGCTGTTCGCGCTGCACTCTCGCGCAAAGTGTCCCTGCACCCCACAGTTGTGGCACATAAATTCTGGACACTCTCTCAGGATGTGTCCCGGCTGGATGCACATCCTGCACACTTTTTGTTGTCTATCATGTATTACTCTAAAGTATTCGTTCCCCATCACAGTGTTAAACTTTGTGGAGAGAGGGAAAAAAGGAGACGGAAGGGACGTGGCAGAAGACCCGGGGGTAAGCATGAGCACAGAGGGGAGGGAGATGCCTGAGAGTGGTGTTGGACAGGCGGGAGGGAGAAAAATCACGCTAAATAATACGGGTAAAAGCACCAGTCCCAATGAAACGGACAGCGAAATGGATGTGAGTGAACTGGCGAGTGCGCAAAAAAGACTAAGTCTTGGACAACGAAAAAAGTTGGTGAAAAAATTGAAATGTAAGGACAAATAATGACTGACAATAACCCCTGTAAATCCGTTTTTTTTGTTTTTATTTTTATGATAATGGCCTTTAATTTATTTTCGATAAACGTGAATGGACTAAGGAACAAAGAAAAAAGACATGCGATTCTTTCCTTGCAGAATGACGTTTTGTGCCTGCAGGAGACCAGGTGGGATGATTCCCTGGTGGAAGACATAAAAAAAGACTTTGTGGGCCATATTTTCTGCTCCAATGGCACGTCGAGGGCGAGAGGAGTGGCGGTTTTAGTCAAAACGGGTCGGGTAACAGGGGTAAATTTGGTTTATGGAGACAAAGAAGGAAGAATAATAGTAATAGACTGTGTGTATGAAACGAAAAATATAAGAATCATAAATATATATGCACCGAATGGAGAAAAAGAAAGGAAAACATTCTTCATTGCAATAAGCAAATGGTGGGAAAGGAATTGTATAATAATCGGTGACTTTAATGTGGCGATGACACCCACCGATGTGTCAAAAAATAATGTGTTTAAGGGGGATGTGAGCAGGGGGACACTTAAAGATATAATGATAACGAAACAATGCATTGATATTTGGAGATTGCTACATCCATGGGAGAGGGTGTTCTCCAGGAGACAAATTGTACTGAATAGATTAAAACAATCTAGAATAGATTATGCTTTGGTGACATGCGAGGTAGTGAGGTGGATTAAAGAAGTTGAATATAAAACTAATATGTGGAGCGATCACGCTGGAATAGAAATCACGTTTAGAAAAGAAACGAATGTACGTAAAGGAGGGATATGGTGCTTTAATGCAAGCTTGCTGGATGATGGAATGTTTGTGAAAAGTATGGAAAGATTGTTGAATGATGTGGGATATGAGTGGAATGAGAGTGAAGATATGAATGTGTGGTGGGATAGTGTAAAAGTCAGAATTAAAAAAAAGTGTATCAATTATAGTAAAGAGAAAAAGTGGAGAGAAAATAGAAAGGAAGAGAATTTGAGAAAACAACTAAGTGAGGAAATAGCATCGCTTGACAGTGTAGATAATGTAGATGTCGAAAAATACATACATTTAAAAGAACAGTTGGGAGTGATTGAACTTAAAAAGAGTAGGGGTGCAGCCATTAGGAGTAAAATACAATATATGTATGAGGGGGAGAGGAGTACAGCCTTTTTTTTAGGTCTGGAAAAACAAAAACAAAAAAGAACAGAAATAAACGAATTATTAAATGAAGCAGGTAAAAGTGTGACAGATAAAAAGGGAATTTTAGAAATAGTAAAGGGCTATTATGAAAGCCTGTTTTCGAGACAGGAGTGTGATAGCGTGAGTGTGAACAGAGCTTTGGGTGCCTTAAAGAAAAAACTAAGCGAGGACGATAAAATGTGGTGTGATTGTGAGTTTACAGAGGGAGAAATCAGAAGTGCTTTAGAGGGGTTAAACAAAAACAAAAGTCCTGGGAGCGATGGCCTAACTGCGGAATTCTACCAAGCTTTCAAAGAGCAGCTGGTGCCCTTGGTGAACAAATTGAGTAAATATATGGAAAAAGTGAAACATATACCAAAAAGTTTAGGGGAAGGGGTGGTTACTATTTTTTACAAAAACAAGGGGGACAATAAAAATCTGGACAACTACAGACCAATCAGCCTACTCAACACAGACTACAAAATCATAGCGAAAACAATAGCCAATAGAATCAGGGAGGTAATAGGAACAATCATAGAACAAACACAATCATACAGTATACCAAACAGAGACATAGCAGACTCAATCATTTCAATAAAACAGACGGTCAGGGATATGGAAGGGGAGGGGGGAATATGGCTAGGGATTGATTTAAATAAAGCTTTTGACAGAGTAGATCACGGGTTCATGGGGAAGGTGTTAGAGAAGTTTGGATTCGGGGAGAGAATGAGAGAATGGATAAATATGTTGTATACAGGAGCGGAAAGCAAGATAAAATGTAACGGGGAACTAACTGATTCTTTTAAAATATCAAGGTCAGTGAGACAAGGATGTCCGATGTCAGCGCTGTTGTACAGCTTGGTAGCAGAGCCGCTGGCAGCACTGATATCGGAAGACGTAAACATAAAAGGTATAGGTAAGGAAAACGTAAAAATAATACAGTATGCAGATGACGTGAATATAATGGTAAAAGGAGAGGAGGATATAGAATTGATATTAAAACATGTACAAACTTATGAAAGAGCATCTGGGGCAAAAGTAAATGAAAATAAGTCAGAAATTATGTTACTAGGTAAGGAATCCAATCTAGTTAATAAGTGGGGATTTAAAACGGTGTGTGAGAGAAGAAAAGTGTTGGGAGTGAATATGGGGAAAAATGAGAATGAATGTGATGATGTAACATGGAAAGAGGTGGTGGGTAAAATTAAAAAAACATTGAATTTGTGGAAAGCGAGGGGTCTATTGTTGAGAGGAAGGGTAGCCGTAACAAATGCTCTCGTGTTGTCCAAAGTGAATCATGCGCTGAGTACTTGTACGCTTCCGGACTGGGCCTTTAAGGAGATTTCAAAGACCATTAGGGACTTTATTTGGAAAAACAAAGCAGCAAGTATAGCTCACAAAACAATAATAGGGGCTAAAGATCAGGGGGGGCTAGCTTTGATTGATTTACTTACAAAAAAAGTAGCACTAAGAGTCAAATTGATAGGCAAATTTATGGACCAGAACCGGAACGTAGTTTGGAAAAACCACTTCAAACAATATCTGTGCAGTTTTGGACTCTACAACGAGGACAACCTGTACCAGATCAATAACCCGGATTCATTTAAACACTTGCCACGGTTTTTCCAGGAAGTACTCAGTGCGTGGTATCAGGTTTCATCCTGGACTGTACCAGAGTGCGGAACGAGAGGGTCAGTGCTACGACTGCCCTTCCTCTCGAGCCCGTATTTTAAAAATGGGGAGAGGGTAATTAAGTGTGAAGCTATGTCGAAAGCGGGATATATTAGAATAAGGGATTTACTGAACTGTGGGGGGGATTTTGATTTACAAATGGTGGTGAGGGGTTTAAAAAATAAAGGGTGTGTGTGCAGAAAGGATGTGATTGAGAGAGTGTTTGCAAATGTAAAATTGTCTTTGTCGAGCGAATGGGAAAAATTAATCAAAGAGAAGGAGGGAGTGATGCAGGACGATGTGGGGGGGATCTCCCTGTGCCTAGGGGAGAAGAAACACAACATTACAGATGTCACTACAAAAATTTGGTATAGGTGCGCAATCACACATAGAATACAGAAACCCACATCCGAAGTAAAATGGACAGACACATACCCGGACATAACAAGCAACATGATATGGAAGAACATTAACATTCCGCATACACCACATGCAATATTTGACCTAGATTTCAAACTGAGGCACAGGAGGATCTTCACCTGCATCGTCCTGCATCAGATCCATAAGGAGAGGTATGAAAGAAAGTGTTGTGTATGTGAAAGTACGGATGAGGATTTAATACATTTGTTTGTTACGTGTGGGGAATTGGTTTATTTTTGGGGAAAAATAAGAGAAATGTTGGGGAAATGCAGTAAGAATGAGTGTTGGAATGAAAGGGGGTGGGAATTGTCGGTGTTGTTGGGGGTGGGAACAAAACAAAAAAATCACAATGTAATGAATATAATTTTGGCTTTTGCAAGAAAAGCGGTTTTTAACAGAAGGAATTATGCACTCTATGAAAGTAAGAAAATGAATGTGTGGAGAATGTTTGTGAATGAATGGAAAGCACATCTTAAATTGTTGTACATAGCGAATGAGAGTGAGTTTGTGAGAATGTTTGTGGAAGGTGCGAATGTGTGTAGAGTAAATGAGGAGGGAATTATGTGGGATGTCTAAATTATTTTGTTTTTGTTTTTTTGGTACGAGGGCTTCTTTTTTGGTCATGGGGAAAATGGGTGATTTGATTTGGTGGTTTTTTTTTTCTCAGTGGTTTTTTGAGAATACTGTGGGGTTTTTGTATGTTTTTGTGGTTTGTTTTCAGAGGGGTGTTTGCTTTGGGGGAGGGACTCAGAAGAGTTGTCATGAGTTGGGGGTATCAGGGGTGGTTTGAGTTTTTTTTCCTGATGCTATGTTTTTATTGTTTTTAGGGTGCCGTTTGCGTCAGAGGGGAGGTTTAATTTAGAGGGTGTATGTATTGTAATAGCATTTGTTGTAAATGATGTGAAAGAATTATAAATGTTTTTGTAATTTTGATAATAAAAGATAAAAAAAAAAAAAACACGCCTGATCTCGTCCGATCTCGGAAGCTAAGCAGGGTAGGGCCTGGTTAGTACTTGGATGGGAGACCGCCTGGGAATACCAGACGCTGTAAGCTTTTTCATTTTTTTGATCATATGTTTTTTTTTTATCATATAGAGACATATTCACATGTCCAAAAATTTAGCCAGAATCAAGGGCATGACATCTTTAAAAGGCCCCTTTCTGCACACAATAATGGCTTACGGCCATACCATCCTGAACACGCCCGATCTCGTCCGATCTCGGAAGCTATGCAGGGTCGGGCCTGGTTAGTACTTGGATGGGAGACCGCCTGGGAATACCAGGTGCTGTAAGCTTTGTCATTTTTTTGATCATATGTTTTTTTTTATCATATAGAGACATATTCACATGTCCAAAAATTCAGCCAGAATCAAGGGCATGACATCTTTAAAAGGCCCCTTTCTGCACACAATAATGGCTTACGGCCATACCGCCCTGAACACGCCCGATCGCGTCCAATCTGAGAAGCTAAGCAGGGTCGGGCCTGGTTAGTACTTGGATGGGAGACCGCCTGGGAATACCAGGTGCTGTAAGCTTTTTCATTTTGTTTGATCATATGTTTTTTTTTATCATATAGAGACATATTCACATGTCCAAAAATTCAGCCAGAATCAAGGGCATGACATCTTTAAAAGGCCCCTTTCTGCACACAATAATGGCTTACGGCCATACCACCCTGAACACGCCCGATCTCGTCAGATCTCGGAAGCTAAGCAGGGTCGGTCCTGGTTAGTACTTGGATGGGAGACCGCCTGGGAATACCAGGTGCTGTAAGCTTTTTCATTTTTTTTTATCATATGTTTTTTTTATCATACAGAGACATATTCACATGTCCAAAAATTCAGCCAGAATCAAGGGCATGACATTTTTAAAAGGCCCCTTTCTGCACACAATAATGGCTTACAGCCATACCACCCTGAACACGCCTGATCTCGTCCGATCTCGGAAGCTAAGCAGGGTAGGGCCTGGTTAGTACTTGAATGGGAGACCGCCTGGGAATACCAGGTGCTGTAAGCTTTTTCATTTTTTTTGATCATATGTTTTTTTTATCATATAGAGACATATTCACATGTCCAAAAATTCAGCCAGAATCAAGGGCATGACATCTTTAAAAGGCCCCTGTCTGCACACAATAATGGCTTACGGCCATACCACCCTGAACACGCCCGATCTCGGAAGCTAAGCAAGGTCAGGCCTGGTTAGTACTTGGATGGGAGACCGCCTGGGAATACCAGGTGCTGTAAGCTTTTTCATTTTTTTGATCATATGTTTTTTTTTTTTCATATAGAGACATATTCACATGTCCAAAAATTCAGCCAGAATCAAGGGCATGACATCTTTAAAAGTCCCCTTTCTGCACACAATAATGGCTTATGGCCATACCACCCTGAACACGCCCCTTTTGCTGTCAGAGTTTGTGTGGTGCTGAAGGAGAGCTGACGTGTCAGTACTGAGCAGGACAGCTGGACTAATTTGTTTGTTTTTTGGATGCGCTTTGGATTTATTTAAATACCTCAGATTGTGAGTGAATGTCCCCCAGCAGTCACTGACTGTTAGGGGGATCGTTTTTCTTTTCACCTTTTTTCCTGTTTTTTTTCCACAATTTTGTGAAGAATTTTTGTTTTTTGTGAATGTTTGCTCGTATGTCGCGAGCAAACTCACACGGACGGATCACAAAGATGACAGGACCACGGACTGGAGAGATGGAAAAAGGAAAAGAGAACGGACAACAACGTGAACAAACAAACATGGCACTGAAACAAAGGAATGGATTAAACGACAACGAGAAGAACGACGGACAAAAAGGACGGATGAAAACGGCAAATGAAACAGGGAACGGAATGGATGACAGAGAGAGAGGAAGAGAGAGGAGCGGCGGGCTGATTGCTCCGCATGCAGAGAATGGGAGAGGTGGCGAGAGAGCAGAAAAAGAGGAAGCAAAAGTGTCTTTTGAGAGAAAACTAACACTAAACATTGAAATGGTGGGAGACAAAGTTCCTCTAAATCACGTCATGAGCAACATAAAAATGATCTGTGGGGGCCTGCTGGCGTGCAGAACCCTGGGACCTGAAAAACTGGAGGTGACGGTGAGCAACATTAAAGGAAAGGAAAGGCTGCTGGATGGATTTAAGATCGGAGAGACCAGAGTCGTGGCGAGAGAACTAAATAATGATGAGCTGGTGGTGTCTTTTTTAAACCTGCCAGCGTATATCACAGATGAAGAAATAGTTTGGAAGCTGACGGGATGGGGAGTGAAACCGACATCACCAATAAAACGCAGAATGTGGCCTGGAACAATGATAGCTGGCGGAACGAGGTTTGTCCGGGTCAGATTTAATGACCAGGTACAGTCACTCCCTTACTCCACAAAGTTTAACACTGTGATGGGGAACGAATACTTTAGAGTAATACATGATAGACAACAAAAAGTGTGCAGGATGTGCATCCAGCCGGGACACATCCTGAGAGAGTGTCCAGAATTTATGTGCCACAACTGTGGGGTGCAGGGACACTTTGCGCGAGAGTGCAGCGCGAACAGCACAAAATGCACAAACTGTAAAAAAAGAGAAAATGAATGTGAGTGTGAGAACGGAGAGGAGAGCAAGAACGAGGTGGAGGAGGTGTACGAGGATGAAGACGAGGCGGAGGAGGTGTACGAGGAGGAGGCGGAGGAGAAGGAGGTGATCGGAGCAAGCAGGAAGGAGATCAGAGAAGACGAGAACAGTGACGGAGAAATGGAGCAGAGCAGAGAGAGCGGAGGAGAACGGGCGTCAGAGTGCGAGCTGGAGACGCCGGAGCTGGCTGGAGAGGGAGGACAGCAGAAGCAGCGAAAAACGAGCGAGAGAGGGAAAAAAGGAGACGGAAGGGACGTGGCAGAAGACCCGGGGGTAAGCATGAGCACAGAGGGGAGGGAGATGCCTGAGAGTGGTGTTGGACAGGCGGGAGGGAGAAAAATCACGCTAAATAATACGGGTAAAAGCACCATTCCCAATGAAACGGGCAGCGAAATGGATGTGGGTGAACTGGCGAGTGCGCAAAAAAGACTAAGTCTTGGACAACGAAAAAAGTTGGTGAAAAAATTGAAATGTAAGGACAAATAATGACTGACAATAACCCCTGTAAATCCGTTTTTTTTGTTTTTATTTTTATGATAATGGCCTTTAATTTATTTTCGATTAACGTGAATGGACTAAGGAACAAAGAAAAAAGACATGCGATTCTTTCCTTGCAGAATGACGTTTTGTGCCTGCAGGAGACCAGGTGGAAGACATAAAAAAAGACTTTGTGGGCCATATTTTCTGCTCCAATGGCACGTCGAGGGCGAGAGGAGTGGCGGTTTTAGTCAAAACGGGTCGGGTAACAGGGGTAAATTTGGTTTATGGAGACAAAGAAGGAAGAATAATAGTAATAGACTGTGTGTATGAAACGAAAAATATAAGAATCATAAATATATATGCACCGAATGGAGAAAAAGAAAGGAAAACGTTCTTCATTGCAATAAGCAAATGGTGGGAAAGGAATTGTATAATAATCGGTGACTTTAATGTGGCGATGACACCCACCGATGTGTCAAAAAATAATGTGTTTAAGGGGGATGTGAGCAGGGGGACACTTAAAGATATAATGATAACGAAACAATGCATTGATATTTGGAGATTGCTACATCCATGGGAGAGGGTGTTCTCCAGGAGACAAATTGTACTAAATAGATTAAAACAATCTAGAATAGATTATGCTTTGGTGACATGCGAGGTAGTGAGGTGGATTAAAGAAGTTGAATATAAAACTAATATGTGGAGCGATCACGCTGGAATAGAAATCACGTTTAGAAAAGAAACGAATGTACGTAAAGGAGGGATATGGTGCTTTAATGCAAGCTTGCTGGATGATGGAATGTTTGTGAAAAGTATGGAAAGATTGTTGAATGATGTGGGATATGAGTGGAATGAGAGTGAAGATATGAATGTGTGGTGGGATAGTGTAAAAGTCAGAATTAAAAAAAAGTGTATCAATTATAGTAAAGAGAAAAAGTGGAGAGAAAATAGAAAGGAAGAGAATTTGAGAAAACAACTAAGTGAGGAAATAGCATCGCTTGACAGTGTAGATAATGTAGGTGTCGAAAAATACATACATTTAAAAGAACAGTTGGGAGTGATTGAACTTAAAAAGAGTAGGGGTGCAGCCATTAGGAGTAAAATACAATATATGTATGAGGGGGAGAGGAGTACAGCCTTTTTTTTAGGTCTGGAAAAACAAAAACAAAAAAGAACAGAAATAAACGAATTATTAAATGAAGCAGGTAAAAGTGTGACAGATAAAAAGGGAATTTTAGAAATAGTAAAGGGCTATTATGAAAGCCTGTTTTCGAGACAGGAGTGTGATAGCGTGAGTGTGAACAGAGCTTTGGGTGCCTTAAAGAAAAAACTAAGCGAGGACGATAAAATGTGGTGTGATTGTGAGTTTACAGAGGGAGAAATCAGAAGTGCTTTAGAGGGGTTAAACAAAAACAAAAGTCCTGGGAGCGATGGCCTAACTGCGGAATTCTACCAAGCTTTCAAAGAGCAGCTGGTGCCCTTGGTGAACAAATTGAGTAAATATATGGAAAAAGTGAAACATATACCAAAAAGTTTAGGGGAAGGGGTGGTTACTATTTTTTACAAAAACAAGGGGGACAATAAAAATCTGGACAACTACAGACCAATCAGCCTACTCAACACAGACTACAAAATCATAGCGAAAACAATAGCCAATAGAATCAGGGAGGTAATAGGAACAATCATAGAACAAACACAATCATACAGTATACCAAACAGAGACATAGCAGACTCAATCATTTCAATAAAACAGACGGTCAGGGATATGGAAGGGGAGGGGGGAATATGGCTAGGGATTGATTTAAATAAAGCTTTTGACAGAGTAGATCACGGGTTCATGGGGAAGGTGTTAGAGAAGTTTGGATTCGGAGAGAGAATGAGAGAATGGATAAATATGTTGTATACAGGAGCGGAAAGCAAGATAAAATGTAACGGGGAACTAACTGATTCTTTTAAAATATCAAGGTCAGTGAGACAAGGATGTCCGATGTCAGCGCTGTTGTACAGCTTGGTACCAGAGCCGCTGGCAGCACTGATATCGGAAGACGTAAACATAAAAGGTATAGGTAAGGAAAACGTAAAAATAATACAGTATGCAGATGACGTGAATATAATGGTAAAAGGAGAGGAGGATATAGAATTAATATTAAAACATGTACAAACTTATGAAAGAGCATCTGGGGCTAAAGTAAATGAAAATAAGTCAGAAATTATGTTACTAGGTAAGGAATCCAATCTAGTTAATAAGTGGGGATTTAAAACGGTGTGTGAGAGAAGAAAAGTGTTGGGAGTGAATATGGGGAAAAATGAGAATGAATGTGATGATATAACATGGAAAGAGGTGGTGGGTAAAATTAAAAAAACATTGAATTTGTGGAAAGCGAGGGGTCTATTGTTGAGAGGAAGGGTAGCCGTAACAAATGCTCTCGTGTTGTCCAAAGTGAATCATGCGCTGAGTACTTGTACGCTTCCGGACTGGGCCTTTAAGGAGATTTCAAAGACCATTAGGGACTTTATTTGGAAAAACAAAGCAGCGAGTATAGCTCACAAAACAATAATAGGGGCTAAAGATCAGGGGGGGCTAGCTTTGATTGATTTACTTACAAAAAAAGTAGCACTAAGAGTCAAATTGATAGGCAAATTTATGGACCAGAACCGGAACGTAGTTTGGAAAAACCACTTCAAACAATATCTGTGCAGTTTTGGACTCTACAACGAGGACAACCTGTACCAGATCAATAACCCGGATTCATTTAAACACTTGCCACGGTTTTTCCAGGAAGTACTCAGTGCGTGGTATCAGGTTTCATCCTGGACTGTACCAGAGTGCGGAACGAGAGGGTCAGTGCTACGACTGCCCTTCCTCTCGAGCCCGTATTTTAAAAATGGGGAGAGGGTAATTAAGTGTGAAGCTATGTCGAAAGCGGGATATATTAGAATAAGGGATTTACTGAACTGTGGGGGGGATTTTGATTTACAAATGGTGGTGAGGGGTTTAAAAAATAAAGGGTGTGTGTGCAGAAAGGATGTGATTGAGGGAGTGTTTGCAAATGTAAAATTGTCTTTGTCGAGCGAATGGGAAAAATTAATCAAAGAGAAGGAGGGAGTGATGCAGGACGATGTGGGGGGGATCTCCCTGTGCCTAGGGGAGAAGAAACACAACATTATAGATGTCACTACAAAAATTTGGTATAGGTGCGCAATCACACATAGAATACAGAAACCCACATCCGAAGTAAAATGGACAGACACATACCCGGACATAACAAGCAACATGATATGGAAGAACATTAACATTCCGCATACACCACATGCAATATTTGACCTAGATTTCAAACTGAGGCACAGGAGGATCTTCACCTGCATCGTCCTGCATCAGATCCATAAGGAGAGGTATGAAAGAAAGTGTTGTGTATGTGAAAGTACGGATGAGGATTTAATACATTTGTTTGTTACGTGTGGGGAATTGGTTTATTTTTGGGGAAAAATAAGAGAAATGTTGAGGAAATGCAGTAAGAATGAGTGTTGGAATGAAAGGGGGTGGGAATTGTCGGTGTTGTTGGGGGTGGGAACAAAACAAAAAAATCACAATGTAATGAATATAATTTTGGCTTTTGCAAGAAAAGCGGTTTTTAACAGGAGGAATTATGCACTGTATGAAAGTAAGAAAATGAATGTGTGGAGAATGTTTGTGAATGAATGGAAAGCACATCTTAAATTACTGTACATAGCGAATGAGAGTGAGTTTGTGAGAATGTTTGTGGAAGGTGCGAATGTGTGTAGAGTAAACGAGGAGGGAATTATGTGGGATGTCTAAATTATTTTGTTTTTGGTTTTTTTGGTACGAGGGCTTCTTTTTTGGTCATGGGGAAAATGGGTGATTTGATTTGGGTTTTTTTTTTTCTCAGTGGTTTTTTGAGAATACTGTGGGGTTTTTGTATGTTTTTGTGGTTTGTTTTCAGAGGGGTGTTTGCTTTGGGGGAGGGACTCAGAAGAGTTGTCATGAGTTGGGGGTATCAGGGGTGATTTGAGTTTTTTTTTCTGATGCTATGTTTTTATTGTTTTTAGGGTGCCGTTTGCGTCAGAGGGGAGGTTTAATTTAGAGGGTGTATGTATTATAATAACATTTGTTGTAAATGATGTGAAAGAATTATAAATGTTTTTGTAATTTTGATAATAAAAGATAAAAAAAAAAACACGCCTGATCTCGTCCGATCTCGGAAGCTAAGCAGGGTAGGGCCTGGTTAGTACTTGGATGGGAGACCGCCAGGTGCTGTAAGTTTTTTCATTTTTTTGATCATTTGTTTTTTTTTTATCATATAGAGACATATTCACATGTTCAAAACTTCAGCCAGAATCAAGGGCATGACATCTTTAAAAGTCCCCTGTCTGCACACAATAATGGCTTACGGCCATACCACCCTGAACACGCCCGATCTCGGAAGCTAAGCAAGGTCAGGCCTGGTTAGTACTTGGATGGGAGACCGCCTGGGAATACCAGGTGCTGTAAGCTTTTTCATTTTTTTGATCATATGTTTTTTTTTTTTCATATAGAGACATATTCACATGTCCAAAAATTCAGCCAGAATCAAGGGCATGACATCTTTAAAAGGCTCCTTTCTGCACACAATAATGGCTTATGGCCATACCACCCTGAACACGCCCGATCTCGTCCGATCTCAGAAGCTAAGCAGGGTCGGGCCTGGTTAGTACTTGGATGGGAGACCGCCTGGGAATACCAGGTGCTGTAAGCTTTTTCATTTTTTTGATGATATGTTTTTTTTTATCATATAGAGACATATTCACATGTCCAAAAATTCAGCCAGAATCAAGGGCATGACATCTTTAAAAGGCCCCTTTCTGCACACAATAATGGCTTACGGCCATACCACCCTGAACTCATCCGATCTCGGAAGCTAAGCAGGGTCGGGCCTGGTTAGTACTTAGATGGGAGACCGCCTGGGAATACCAGGTGCTGTAAGCTTTTTCATTTTTTTGATCATATGTTTTTTTTTATCATATAGAGACATATTCACATGTCCAAAAATTCAGCCAGAATCAAGGGCATGACATCTTTAAAAGGCCCCTTTCTGCACACAATAATGTCTTACGGCCATACAACCCTGAACTCGTCCGATCTCAGAAGGTAAGCAGGGTCGGGCCAGGTTAGTACTTTGATAGGAGACAGCCTGGGAATACCAGGTGCTGTAAGCTTCTTCATTTTTTTGATCATATGTTTTTTTTTTTATCATATAGAGACATATTCACATGTCCAAAAATTCAGCCAGAATCAAGAGCATGACATCTTTAAAAGGCCCCTTTCTGCACACAATAATGGCTTATGGCCATACCACCCTGAACTCGTCCGATCTTGGAAGCTAAGCAGGGTGGGGCCTGGTTAGTACTTGAATGGGAGACCGCCTGGGAATACCAGGTGCTGTAAGCTTTTTCATTTTTTTGATCATATGTTTTTTTTTATCATATAGAGACATATTCACATGTCCTAAAATTCAGCCAGAATCAAGGGCATGACATCTTTAAAAGGCCCCTTTTTGCACACAATAATGGCTTACGGCCATACAACCCTGAACTCATCCAATCTTGGAAGCTAAGCAGGGTCGGGCCTGGTTACTAGTTGGATGGGAGACTGCCTGGGAATACCAGGTGCTGTAAGCTTTTTCATTTTTTTGATCATACGTTTTTTTTGATCATATAGAGACATATTCACATGTCCAAAAATTCAGCCAGAATCAAGGGCATGACATCTTTAAAAGGCCCCTCTCTGCACACAATAATGGCTTACGGCCATACCACCCTGAACACGCCTGATCTCGTCCGATCTCGGAAGCTAAGCAGGGTATGGCCTGGTTAGTACCTGGATGGGAGACCGCCTGGGAATACCAGGTGCTGTAAGTTTTTTCATTTTTTTGATCATATGTTTTTTTTTTATCATATAGAGACATATTCACATGTCCAAAAATTCAGCCAGAATCAAGGGCATGACATCTTTAAAAGGCCCCTTTCTGCATACAATAATGGCTTACGGCCATACCACCCTGAACACGCCCGATCTCGTCCGATCTCGGAAGCTAAGCAGGGTCGGGCCTGGTTAGTACTTGGATGGGAGACCGCCTGGGAATACCAGGTGCTGTAAGCTTTTTCATTTTTTTGATGATATGTTTTTTTTTATCATATAGAGACATATTCACATGTCCAAAAATTCAGCCAGAATCAAGGGCATGACATCTTTAAAAGGCCCCTTTCTGCACACAATAATGACTTATGGCCATACCACCCTGAACACGCCCGATCTCGGAAGCTAAGCAGGGTCGGGCCTGGTTAGTACTTGGATGGGAGACCGCCTGGGAATACCAGGTGCTGTAAGCTTTTTCATTTTTTTGATCATATGTTTTTTTTTTATCATATAGAGACATATTCACATGTCCAAAAATTCAGCCAGAATCAAGGGCATGACATCTTTAAGGCCCATTTCTGCACACAATAATGGCTTACGGCCATACCACCCTGAACTCATCCGATCTCGGAAGCTAAGCAGGGTCGGGCCTGGTTAGTACTTAGATGGGAGACCGCCTGGGAATACCAGGTGCTGTAAGCTTTTTCATTTTTTTGATCATATGTTTTTTTTTATCATATAGAGACATATTCACATGTCCAAAAATTCAGCCAGAATCAAGGGCATGACATCTTTAAAAGGCCCCTTTCTGCACACAATAATGGCTTACGGCCATACAACCCTGAACTCGTCCGATCTCAGAAGGTAAGCAGGGTCGGGCCAGGTTAGTACTTGGATGGGAGACAGCCTGGGAATACCAGGTGCTGTAAGCTTCTTCATTTTTTTGATCATATGTTTTTTTTTTTATCATATAGAGACATATTCACATGTCCAAAAATTCAGCCAGAATCAAGAGCATGACATCTTTAAAAGGCCCCTTTCTGCACACAATAATGGCTTATGGCCATACCACCCTGAACTCATCCGATCTTGGAAGCTAAGCAGGGTGGGGCCTGGTTAGTACTTGAATGGGAGACCGCCTGGGAATACCAGGTGCTGTAAGCTTTTTCATTTTTTTGATCATATGTTTTTTTTTATCATATAGAGACATATTCACATGTCCAAAAATTCAGCCAGAATCAAGGGCATGACATCTTTAAAAGGCCCCTTTCTGCACACAATAATGGCTTACGGCCATACAACCCTGAACTCATCCAATCTTGGAAGCTAAGCAGGGTCGGGCTTGGTTACTAGTTGGATGGGAGACTACCTGGGAATACCAGGTGCTGTAAGCTTTTTCATTTTTTTGATCATACGTTTTTTTTTTATCATATAGAGACATATTCACATGTCCAAAAATTCAGCCAGAATCAAGGGCATGACATCTTTAAAAGGCCCCTTTCTGCACACAATAACAGCTTATGGCCATACCATCCTGAACACGACCGTTCTCGTCCGATCTCGGAAGCTAAGCAGGGTCGGGCCTGGTTAGTACTTGGATGGGAGACCGCCTGGGAATACCAGGTGCTCTAAGCTTTTTAATTTTTTTGATGATATGTTTTTTTTATCATATAGAGACATATTCACATGTCCAAAAATTCAGCCAGAATCAAGGGCATGACATCTTTAAAAGGCCCCTGTCTGCACACAATAATGGCTTATGGCCATACCACCCTGAACACGCCCGATCTCTTCCGATCTCGGAAGCTAAGCAAGGTCAGGCCTGGTTAGTACTTGGATGGGAGACCGCCTGGGAATACCAGGTGCTGTAAGCTTTTTCATTTTTTTGATCATATGTTTTTTTTTGATCAAATAGAGACATATTCACATGTCCAAAAATTCAGCCAGAATCAAGGGAATGACATCGTTAAGGCCCATTTCTGCACACAATAATGGCTTACGGCCATACCACCCTGAACTCGTCCGATCTCGGAAGCTAAGCATGGTCGGGCCTGGTTAGTACTTAGATGGGAGACCGCCTGGGAATACCAGGTGCTGTAAGCTTTTTCATTTTTTTGATCATATGTTTTTTTTATCATATAGAGACATATTCACATGTCCAAAAATTCAGCCAGAATCAAGGGCATGACATCTTTAAAAGGCCCCTGTCTGCACACAATAATGGCTTAAGGACATACCACCCTGAACTTGTCCGATCTCGGAAGCTAAGCAGCGTCTGGCCTGGTTAGTACTTGGATGGGAGACCACCTGGGAATACCAGGTGCTGTAAGCTTTTTCATTTTTTTTGATCATATGTTCTTTTTTTATCATATAGAGACATATTCACATGTCCAAAAATTCAGCCAGAATCAAGGGCATGAGATCTTTAAAAGGCCCCTGTCTGCACACAATAACAGCTTACGGCCATACCACCCTGAACACGCCTGATCTCGTCCGATCTCGGAAGCTAAGCAGGGTAGGGCCTGGTTAGTACTTGGATGGGAGACCGCCTGGGAATACCAGGTGCTGTAAGCTTTTTCATTTTTTTGATCATATGTTTTTTTTTTATCATATAGAGACATATTCACATGTCCAAAAATTCAACCAGAATCAAGGGCATGACATCTTTAAAAGGCCCCTTTCTGCACACAATAATGGCTTACGGCCATACCACCCTGAACACGCCCAATCTCGTCCGATCTCAGAAGCTAAGCAGGGTCGGGCCTGGTTAGTACTTGAATGGGAGACCGCCTGGGAATACCAGATGCTGTAAGCTTTTTTTATTTTTTTGATCATATGTTTTTTTTATCATAGAGAGACATATTCACATGTCCACAAATTCAGCCAGAATCAAGGGCATGACATCTTTAAAAGGCCCCTGTCTGCACACAATAATGGCTTACGGCCATACCACCCTGAACACGCCCGATCTCGTCCGATCTCGGAAGCAAAGCAGGGTCGGGCCTGGTTAGTACTTGGATGGGAGACCACCTGGGAATACCAGGTGCTGTAAGCGTTTTCATTTTTTTGATCATATGTTTTTTTTTATCATATAGAGACATATTCACATGTCCAAAAATTCAGCCAGAATCAAGGGCATGACATCTTTAAAAGGCCCCTGTCTGCACACAATAATGGCTTATGGCCATACCACCCTGAACACGCCTGATCTTGTCCGATCTCAGAAGCTAAGCAGGCTAGGGCCTGGTTAGTACTTGGATGGGAGACCGCCTGGGAATACCAGGTGCTGTAAGCTTTTTCATTTTTTTGATCATATGTTTTTTTTTTA
>NW_026870100.1:985000-1005000 GCF_963584025.1 Labrus mixtus | reverse complement strand
TGTGTGGTGCTGAAGGAGAGCTGACGTGTCAGTACTGAGCAGGACAGCTGGACTAATTTGTTTGTTTTTTGGATGCGCTTTGGATTTATTTAAATACCTCAGATTTTGAGTGAATGTCCCCCAGCAGTCACTGACTGTTAGGGGGATCGTTTTTCTTTTCACCTTTTTTCCTGTTTTTTTTTCCACAATTTTGTGAAGAATTTTTGTTTTTTGTGAATGTTTGCTCGTATGTCGCGAGCAAACTCACACGGACGGATCACAAAAATGACAGGACCACGGACTGGAGAGATGGAAAAAGGAAAAGAGAACGGACAACAACGTGAACAAACAAACATGGCACTGAAACAAAGGAATGGATTAAACGACAACGAGAAGAACGACGGACAAAAAGGACGGATGAAAACGGCAAATGAAACAGGGAACGGAATGGATGACGGAGAGAGAGGAAGAGAGAGGAGCGGCGGGCTGATTGCTCCGCATGCAGAGAATGGGAGAGGTGGCGAGAGAGCAGAAAAAGAGGAAGCAAAAGTGTCGTTTGAGAGAAAACTAACACTAAACATTGAAATGGTGGGAGACAAAGTTCCTCTAAATCACGTCATGAGCAACATAAAAATGATCTGTGGGGGCCTGCTGGCGTGCAGAACCCTGGGACCTGAAAAACTGGAGGTGACGTTGAGCAACATTAAAGGAAAGGAAAGGCTGCTGGATGGATTTAAAATCGGAGAGACCAGAGTCGTGGCGAGAGAACTAAATAATGATGAGCTGGTGGTGTCTTTTTTAAACCTGCCAGCGTATATCACAGATGAAGAAATAGTTTGGAAGCTGACGGGATGGGGAGTGAAACCGACATCACCAATAAAACGCAGAATGTGGCCTGGAACAATGATAGCTGACGGAACGAGGTTTGTCCGGGTCAGATTTAATGACCAGGTACAGTCACTCCCTTACTCCACAAAGTTTAACACTGTGATGGGGAACGAATACTTTAGAGTAATACATGATAGACAACAAAAAGTGTGCAGGATGTGCATCCAGCCGGGACACATCCTGAGAGAGTGTCCAGAATTTATGTGCCACAACTGTGGGGTGCAGGGACACTTTGCGCGAGAGTGCAGCGCGAACAGCACAAAATGCACAAACTGTAAAAAAAGAGAAAATGAATGTGAGTGTGAGAACGGAGAGGAAAGCAAGAACGAGGTGGAGGAGGTGTACGAGGATGAAGACGAGGCGGAGGAGGTGTACGAGGAGGAGGCGGAGGAGAAGGAGGTGATCGGAGCAAGCAGGAAGGAGATCAGAGAAGACGAGAACAGTGACGGAGAAATGGAGCAGAGCGGAGAGAGCGGAGGAGAACGGGCGTCAGAGTGCGAGCTGGAGACGCCGGAGCTGGCTGGAGAGGGAGGACAGCAGAAGCAGCGAAAAACGAGCGAGAGAGGGAAAAAAGGAGACGGAAGGGACGTGGCAGAAGACCCGGGGGTAAGCATGAGCACAGAGGGGAGGGAGATGCCTGAGAGTGGTGTTGGACAGGCGGGAGGGAGAAAAATCACGCTAAATAATACGGGTAAAAGCACCAGTCCCAATGAAACGGACAGCGAAATGGATGTGAGTGAACTGGCGAGTGCGCAAAAAAGACTAAGTCTTGGACAACGAAAAAAGTTGGTGAAAAAATTGAAATGTAAGGACAAATAATGACTGACAATAACCCCTGTAAATCCGTTTTTTTTGTTTTTATTTTTATGATAATGGCCTTTAATTTATTTTCGATAAACGTGAATGGACTAAGGAACAAAGAAAAAAGACATGCGATTCTTTCCTTGCAGAATGACGTTTTGTGCCTGCAGGAGACCAGGTGGGATGATTCCCTGGTGGAAGACATAAAAAAAGACTTTGTGGGCCATATTTTCTGCTCCAATGGCACGTCGAGGGCGAGAGGAGTGGCGGTTTTAGTCAAAACGGGTCGGGTAACAGGGGTAAATTTGGTTTATGGAGACAAAGAAGGAAGAATAATAGTAATAGACTGTGTGTATGAAACGAAAAATATAAGAATCATAAATATATATGCACCGAATGGAGAAAAAGAAAGGAAAACATTCTTCATTGCAATAAGCAAATGGTGGGAAAGGAATTGTATAATAATCGGTGACTTTAATGTGGCGTTGACACCCACCGATGTGTCAAAAAATAATGTGTTTAAGGGGGATGTGAGCAGGGGGACACTTAAAGATATAATGATAACGAAACAATGCATTGATATTTGGAGATTGCTACATCCATGGGAGAGGGTGTTCTCCAGGAGACAAATTGTACTGAATAGATTAAAACAATCTAGAATAGATTATGCTTTGGTGACATGCGAGGTAGTGAGGTGGATTAAAGAAGTTGAATATAAAACTAATATGTGGAGCGATCACGCTGGAATAGAAATCACGTTTAGAAAAGAAACGAATGTACGTAAAGGAGGGATATGGTGCTTTAATGCAAGCTTGCTGGATGATGGAATGTTTGTGAAAAGTATGGAAAGATTGTTGAATGATGTGGGATATGAGTGGAATGAGAGTGAAGATATGAATGTGTGGTGGGATAGTGTAAAAGTCAGAATTAAAAAAAAGTGTATCAATTATAGTAAAGAGAAAAAGTGGAGAGAAAATAGAAAGGAAGAGAATTTGAGAAAACAACTAAGTGAGGAAATAGCATCGCTTGACAGTGTAGATAATGTAGATGTCGAAAAATACATACATTTAAAAGAACAGTTGGGAGTGATTGAACTTAATAAGAGTAGGGGTGCAGCCATTAGGAGTAAAATACAATATATGTATGAGGGGGAGAGGAGTACAGCCTTTTTTTTAGGTCTGGAAAAACAAAAACAAAAAAGAACAGAAATAAACGACTTATTAAATGAAGCAGGTAAAAGTGTGACAGATAAAAAGGGAATTTTAGAAATAGTAAAGGGCTATTATGAAAGCCTGTTTTCGAGACAGGAGTGTGATAGCGTGAGTGTGAACAGAGCTTTGGGTGCCTTAAAGAAAAAACTAAGCGAGGACGATAAAATGTGGTGTGATTGTGAGTTTACAGAGGGAGAAATCAGAAGTGCTTTAGAGGGGTTAAACAAAAACATAAGTCCTGGGAGCGATGGCCTAACTGCGGAATTCTACCAAGCTTTCAAAGAGCAGCTGGTGCCCTTGGTGAACAAATTGAGTAAATATATGGAAAAAGTGAAACATATACCAAAAAGTTTAGGGGAAGGGGTGGTTACTATTTTTTACAAAAACAAGGGGGACAATAAAAATCTGGACAACTACAGACCAATCAGCCTACTCAACACAGACTACAAAATCATAGCGAAAACAATAGCCAATAGAATCAGGGAGGTAATAAGAACAATCATAGAACAAACACAATCATACAGTATACCAAACAGAGACATAGCAGACTCAATCATTTCAATAAAACAGACGGTCAGGGATATGGAAGGGGAGGGGGGAATATGGCTAGGGATTGATTTAAATAAAGCTTTTGACAGAGTAGATCACGGGTTCATGGGGAAGGTGTTAGAGAAGTTTGGATTCGGGGAGAGAATGAGAGAATGGATAAATATGTTGTATACAGGAGCGGAAAGCAAGATAAAATGTAACGGGGAACTAACTGATTCTTTTAAAATATCAAGGTCAGTGAGACAAGGATGTCCGATGTCAGCGCTGTTGTACAGCTTGGTAGCAGAGCCGCTGGCAGCACTGATATCGGAAGACGTAAACATAAAAGGTATAGGTAAGGAAAACGTAAAAATAATACAGTATGCAGATGACGTGAATATAATGGTAAAAGGAGAGGAGGATATAGAATTGATATTAAAACATGTACAAACTTATGAAAGAGCATCTGGGGCAAAAGTAAATGAAAATAAGTCAGAAATTATGTTACTAGGTAAGGAATCCAATCTAGTTAATAAGTGGGGATTTAAAACGGTGTGTGAGAGAAGAAAAGTGTTGGGAGTGAATATGGGGAAAAATGAGAATGAATGTGATGATGTAACATGGAAAGAGGTGGTGGGTAAAATTAAAAAAACATTGAATTTGTGGAAAGCGAGGGGTCTATTGTTGAGAGGAAGGGTAGCCGTAACAAATGCTCTCGTGTTGTCCAAAGTGAATCATGCGCTGAGTACTTGTACGCTTCCGGACTGGGCCTTTAAGGAGATTTCAAAGACCATTAGGGACTTTATTTGGAAAAACAAAGCAGCGAGTATAGCTCACAAAACAATAATAGGGGCTAAAGATCAGGGGGGGCTAGCTTTGATTGATTTACTTACAAAAAAAGTAGCACTAAGAGTCAAATTGATAGGCAAATTTATGGACCAGAACCGGAACGTAGTTTGGAAAAACCACTTCAAAAAATATCTGTGCAGTTTTGGACTCTACAACGAGGACAACCTGTACCAGATCAATAACCCAGATTCATTTAAACACTTGCCACGGTTTTTCCAGGAAGTACTCAGTGCGTGGTATCAGGTTTCATCCTGGACTGTACCAGAGTGCGGAACGAGAGGGTCAGTGCTACGACTGCCCTTCCTCTCGAGCCCGTATTTTAAAAATGGGGAGAGGGTAATTAAGTGTGAAGCTATGTTGAAAGCGGGATATATTAGAATAAGGGATTTACTGAACTGTGGGGGGGATTTTGATTTACAAATGGTGGTGAGGGGTTTAAAAAATAAAGGGTGTGTGTGCAGAAAGGATGTGATTGAGAGAGTGTTTGCAAATGTAAAATTGTCTTTGTCGAGCGAATGGGAAAAATTAATCAAAGAGAAGGAGGGAGTGATGCAGGACGATGTGGGGGGGATCTCCCTGTGCCTAGGGGAGAAGAAACACAACATTACAGATGTCACTACAAAAATTTGGTATAGGTGCGCAATCACACATAGAATACAGAAACCCACATCCGAAGTAAAATGGACAGACACATACCCGGACATAACAAGCAACATGATATGGAAGAACATTAACATTCCGCATACACCACATGCAATATTTGACCTAGATTTCAAACTGAGGCACAGGAGGATCTTCACCTGCATCGTCCTGCATCAGATCCATAAGGAGAGGTATGAAAGAAAGTGTTGTGTATGTGAAAGTACGGATGAGGATTTAATACATTTGTTTGTTACGTGTGGGGAATTGGTTTATTTTTGGGGAAAAATAAGAGAAATGTTGGGGAAATGCAGTAAGAATGAGTGTTGGAATGAAAGGGGGTGGGAATTGTCGGTGTTGTTGGGGGTGGGAACAAAACAAAAAAATCACAATGTAATGAATATAATTTTGGCTTTTGCAAGAAAAGCGGTTTTTAACAGAAGGAATTATGCACTGTATGAAAGTAAGAAAATGAATGTGTGGAGAATGTTTGTGAATGAATGGAAAGCACATCTTAAATTGTTGTACATAGCGAATGAGAGTGAGTTTGTGAGAATGTTTGTGGAAGGTGCGAATGTGTGTAGAGTAAATGAGGAGGGAATTATGTGGGATGTCTAAATTATTTTGTTTTTGTTTTTTTGGTACGAGGGCTTCTTTTTTGGTCATGGGGAAAATGGGTGATTTGATTTGGTGGTTTTTTTTTTCTCAGTGGTTTTTTGAGAATACTGTGGGGTTTTTGTATGTTTTTGTGGTTTGTTTTCAGAGGGGTGTTTGCTTTGGGGGAGGGACTCAGAAGAGTTGTCATGAGTTGGGGGTATCAGGAGTGGTTTGAGTTTTTTTTCCTGATGCTATGTTTTTATTGTTTTTAGGGTGCCGTTTGCGTCAGAGGGGAGGTTTAATTTAGAGGGTGTATGTATTGTAATAGCATTTGTTGTAAATGATGTGAAAGAATTATAAATGTTTTTGTAATTTTGATAATAAAAGATAAAAAAAAAATAAAAACACGCCCGATCTCGTCCGATCTCGGAAGCTAAGCAGGGTCGGGCCTGGTTAGTACTTGGATGGGAGACCGCCTGGGAATACCAGGTGCTATAAGCTTTTTCATTTTTTTGATCATATGTTTTTTTTTTATCATATAGAGACATATTCACATGTCCAAAAATTCAGCCAGAATCAAGGGCATGACATCTTTAAAAGGCCCCTGTCTGCACACAATAATGGCTTACAGCCATACCACCCTGAACACGCCCGATCTCTTCCGATCTCGGAAGCTAAGCAAGGTCAGGCCTGGTTAGTACTTGGATGGGAGACCGCCTGGGAATACCAGGTGTTGTAAGCTTTTTCATTTTTTTGATCATATGTTTTTTTTTGATCATATAGAGACATATTCACATGTCCAAAAATTCAGCCAGAATCAAGGGAATGACATCTTTAAGGCCCATTTCTGCACACAATAATGGCTTACGGCCATACCACCCTGAACTCGTCCGATCTCGGAAGCTAAGCATGGTCGGGCCTGGTTATTACTTAGATGGGAGACCGCCTGGGAATACCAGGTGCTGTAAGCTTTTTCATTTTTTTGATCATATGTTTTTTTTTATCATATAGAGACATATTCACATGTCCAAAAATTCTGCCAGAATCAAGGGCATGACATCTTTAAAAGGCCCCTGTCTGCACACAATAATGGCTTAAGGACATACCACCCTGAACTTGTCCGATCTCGGAAGCTAAGCAGCGTCTGGCCTGGTTAGTACTTGGATGGGAGACCGCCTGGGAATACCAGGTGCTGTAAGCTTTTTCATTTTTTTTGATCATATGTTCTTTTTTTATCATATAGAGACATATTCACATGTCCAAAAATTCAGCCAGAATCAAGGGCATAACATCTTTAAAAGGCCCCTGTCTGCACAAAATAATGGCTTACGGCCATACCACCCTTAACACGCCCGATCTCGTCCCATCTCAGAAGCTAAGCAGGGTCGGGCCTGGTTAGTACTTGAATGGGAGACCGCCTGGGAATACCAGATGCTGTAAGCTTTTTTTATTTTTTTGATCATATGTTTTTTTTATCATAGAGAGACATATTCACATGTCCACAAATTCAGCCAGAATCAAGGGCATGACATCTTTAAAAGGCCCCTGTCTGCACACAATAATGGCTTACGGCCATACCACCCTGAACACGCCCGATCTCGTCCGATCTCGGAAGCAAAGCAGGGTCGGGCCTGGTTAGTACTTGGATGGGAGACCACCTGGGAATACCAGGTGCTGTAAGCGTTTTCATTTTTTTGATCATATGTTTTTTTTATCATATAGAGACATATTCACATGTCCTAAAATTCAGCCAGAATCAAGGGCATGACATCTTTAAAAGGCCCCTGTCTGCACACAATAATGGCTTATGGCCATACCACCCTGAACACGCCTGATCTTGTCCGATCTCGGAAGCTAAGCAGGCTAGTGCCTGGTTAGTACTTGGATGGGAGACCGCCTGGGAATACCAGGGGCTGTAAGCTTTTTCATTTTTTTGATCATATGTTTTTTTTTTATCATATAGAGACATATTCACATGTCCAAAAATTCAGCCAGAATCAAGGGCATGACATCTTTAAAAGGCCCCTTTCTGCACGCAATAACAGCTTACGGCCATACCACCCTTAACACGCCCGATCTCGTCCGATCTCGGAAACTAAGTAGGGTCGTGCCTGGTTAGTACTTGGATGGGAGACCGCCTGGGAATACCAGACGCTGTAAGCTTTTTCATTTTTTTGATCATATGTTTTTTTTTTATCATATAGAGACATATTCACATGTCCAAAAATTTAGCCAGAATCAAGGGCATGACATCTTTAAATGGCCCCTTTCTGCACACAATAATGGCTTACGGCCATACCACCCTGAACACGCCCAATCTCGTCCGATCTAGGAAGCTATGCAGGGTCGGGCCTGGTTAGTACTTGGATGGGAGACCGCCTGGGAATACCAGGTGCTGTAAGCTTTTTCATTTTTTTGATCATATGTTTTTTTTTATCATATAGAGACATATTCACATGTCCAAAAATTCAGCCAGAATCAAGGGCATGACATCTTTAAAAGGCCCCTTTCTGCACACAATAATGGCTTACGGCCATACCACCCTGAACACGCCCGATCTCATCCGATCTCAGAAGCTAAGCAGGGTCGGGCCTGCTTAGTACTTGGATGGGAGACCGCCTGGGAATACCAGGTGCTGTAAGCTTTTTCATTTTGTTTGATCATATGTTTTTTTTTATCATATAGAGACATATTCACATGTCCAAAAATTCAGCCAGAATCAAGGGCATGACATCTTTAAAAGGCCCCTTTCTGCACACAATAATGGCTTACGGCCATACCACCCTGAACAAGCCCGATCTCGTCCGATCTCGGAAGCTAAGCAGGGTCGGGCCTGGTTAGTACTTGGATGGGAGACCGCCTGGGAATACCAGGTGCTGTAAGCTCTTTCATTTTTTTTGATCATATGTTTTTTTTATCATATAGAGACATATTCACATGTCCAAAAATTCAGCCAGAATCAAGGGCATGACATCTTTAAAAGGCCCCTTTCTGCACACAATAATGGCTTACGGCCATACCACCCTGAACAAGCCCGATCTCGTCCGATCTCGGAAGCTAAGCAGGGTCGGGCCTGGTTAGTACTTGGATGGGAGACCGCCTGGGAATACCAGGTGCTGTAAGCTCTTTCATTTTTTTTGATCATATGTTTTTTTTATCATATCGAGACATATTCACATGTCCAAAAATTCAGCCAGAATCAAGGGCATGACATCTTTAAAAGGCCCCTCTCTGCACACAATAATGGCTTACGGCCATACCACCCTGAACACGCCTGATCTCGTCCGATCTCGGAAGCAAAGCAGGGTAGGGCCTGGTTAGTACTTGGATGGGAGACAGCCTGGGAATACCAGGTGCTGTAAGTTTTTTCATTTTTTTGATCATATGTTTTTTTTTTATCATATAGAGACATATTCACATGTCCTAAAATTCAGCCAGAATCAAGGGCATGACATCTTTAAAAGGCCCCTTTCTGCATACAATAATGGCTTACGGCCATACCACCCTGAACACGCCTGATGTCGTCCGATCTCGGAAGCTAAGCAGGGTAGGGCCTGGTTAGTACTTGGATGGGAGACAGCCTGGGAATACCAGGTGCTGTAAGTTTTTTCATTTTTTTAATCATATGTTTTTTTTTATCATATAGAGACATATTCACATGTCCAAAAATTCAGCCAGAATCAAGGGCATGACATCTTTAAAAGGCCCCTTTCTGCACACAATAATGGCTTACGGTCATACCACCCTGAACTCGTCCGATCTCGTCCGATCTCGGAAACTAAGCAGGGTCGTGCCTGGTTAGTACTTGGATGGGAGACCGCCTGGGAATACCAGGTGCTGTAAGCTGTTTCATTTTTTTGATCATGTGTTTTTTTTTTATCATAGAGAGACATATTCACATGTCCAAAAATTCAGCCAGAATCAAGGGCATGACATCTTTAAAAGGCCCCTTTCTGCACACAATAATGGCTTACGGCCATACCACCCTGAACACGCCCGATCTCGTCTGATCTCGGAAGCTATGCAGGGTCGGGCCTCGTTAGTACTTGGATGGGAGACCGCCTGTGGAATATCAACTGCTGTAAGCTGTTTCATTTTTTTGATCAAATGTTTTTTTTTTATCATATAGAGACATATTCACATGTCCAAAAATTCAGCCAGAATCAAGGGCATGACATCTTTAAAAGGCCCCTTTCTGCACACAATAATGGCTTACGGCCAAACCACCCTGAACTCGTCCGATCTTGGAAGCTAAGCAGGGTCGGGCCTGGTTAGTACTTTGATGGGAGAACGCCTGGGAATACCAGACGCTGTAAGCTTTTTTTATTTTTTTGATCATATGTTTTTTTTTTTATCATAGAGAGACATATTCACATGTCCAAAAATTCAGCCAGAATCAAGGGCATGACATCTTTAAAAGGCCCCTGTCTGCACACAATAATGGCTTACGGCCATACCACCCTGAACATGCCCGATCTCGTTCCATCTCAGAAGCTAAGCAGGGTAAGGCCTGGTTAGTACTTGGATGGGAGACCGCCTGGGAATACCAGGTGCTGTAAGCTTTTTCATTTTTTTGATCATGTTTTTTTTTTATCATATAGAGACATATTCACATGTCCAAACATTCAGCCAGAATCAAGGGCATGACATCTTTAAAAGGCCCCTTTCTGCACACAATAATGGCTTAAGGACATACCACCCTGAACTTGTCCGATCTCGGAAGCTAAGCAGCGTCTGGCCTGGTTAGTACTTGGATGGGAGACCGCCTGGGAATACCAGGTGCTGTAAGCTTTTTCATTTTTTTTGATCATATGTTCTTTTTTTATCATATAGAGACATATTCACATGTCCAAAAATTCAGCCAGAATCAAGGGCATGAGATCTTTAAAAGGCCCCTGTCTGCACACAATAATTGCTTACGGCCATACCACCCTGAACACGCCTGATCTCGTCCGATCTCGGAAGCTAAGCAGGGTAGGGCCTGGTTAGTACTTGGATGGGAGACCGCCTGGGAATACCAGGTGCTGTAAGCTTTTTCATTTTTTTGATCATATGTTTTTTTTTTTTATCATATAGAGACATATTCACATGTCCAAAAATTCAGCCAGAATCAAGGGCATAACATCTTTAAAAGGCCCCTGTCTGCACACAATAATGGCTTACGGCCATACCACCCTTAACACGCCCGATCTCGTCCCATCTCGGAAGCTAAGCAGGGTCGGGCCTGGTTAGTACTTGAATGGGAGACCGCCTGGGAATACCAGATGCTGTAAGCTTTTTTTATTTTTTTGATCATATGTTTTTTTTATCATAGAGAGACATATTCACATGTCCTAAAATTCAGCCAGAATCAAGGGCATGACATCTTTAAAAGGCCCCTTTCTGCATACAATAATGGCTTACGGCCATACCACCCTGAACACGCCTGATGTCGTCCGATCTCGGAAGCTAAGCAGGGTAGGGCCTGGTTAGTACTTGGATGGGAGACATCCTGGGAATACCAGGTGCTGTAAGTTTTTTCATTTTTTTAATCATATGTTTTTTTTTATCATATAGAGACATATTCACATGTCCAAAAATTCAGCCAGAATCAAGGGCATGACATCTTTAAAAGGCCCCTGTCTGCACACAATAACAGCTTACGGCCATACCACCCTGAACACGCCTGATCTCGTCCGATCTCTGAAGCTAAGCAGGGTCGGGCCAGGTTAGTACTTCGATGGCAGACCGCCTGGGAATACCAGGTGCTGTAAGCTTTTTCATTTTTTTGATCATATGTTTTTTTTTTTATCATATAGAGACATATTCACATGTCCACAAATTCAGCCAGAATCAAGGGCATGACATCTTTAAAAGGCCCCTGTCTGCACACAATAATGGCTTACGGCCATACCACTCTGAACACGCCTGATCTCGTCCGATCTCGGAAGCTAAGCAGGGTCGGGCCTGGTTAGTACTTGGATGGGAGACCGCCTGGGAATACCAGGTGCTGTAAGCTTTTTCATTTTTTTGATCATGTTTTTTTTTATCATATAGAGACATATTCACATGTCCAAAAATTCAGCCAGAATCAAGGGCATGACATCTTTAAAAGGCCCCTGTCTGCACACAATAATGACTTACGGCCATACCACCCTGAACACGCTTGATCTCGTCCGATCTCGGAAGCTAAGCAGGGTAGGGCCTGGTTAGTACTTGGATGGGAGACCGCCTGGGAATACCAGGTGCTGTAAGCTTTTTCATTTTTTTGATCATATGTTTTTTTTTTATCATATAGAGACATATTCACATGTCCAAAAATTCAGCCAGAATCAAGGGCATGACATCTTTAAAAGGCTCCTTTCTGCACACAATAACGGCTTACGGCCATACCACCCTTAACACGCCCGATCTCGTCCGATCTCGGAAACTAAGTAGGGTCGTGCCTGGTTAGTACTTGGATGGGAGACCGCCTGGGAATACCAGACGCTGTAAGCTTTTTCATTTTTTTTGATCATATGTTTTTTTTATCATATAGAGACATATTCACATGTCCAAAAATTCAGCCAGAATCAAGGGCATGACATCTTTAAAAGGCCCCTCTCTGCACACAATAATGGCTTATGGCCATACCACCCTGAACACGCCTGATCTCGTCCGATCTCGGAAGCTAAGCAGGGTAGGGCCTGGTTAGTACTTGGATGGGAGACCGCCTGGGAATACCAGGTGCTGTAAGTTTTTTCATTTTTTTGATCATATGTTTTTTTTTTATCATATAGAGACATATTCACATGTCCAAAAATTCAGCTAGAATCAAGGGCATGACATCTTTAAAAGGCCCCTTTCTGCATACAATAATGGCTTACGGCCATACCATCCTGAACACGCCCGATCTCGTCCGATCTCGGAAGCTAAGCAGGGTCGGGCCTGGTTAGTACTTGGATGGGAGACCACCTGGGAATACCAGGTGCTGTAAGCGTTTTCATTTTTTTGATCATATGTTTTTTTTTATCATATAGAGACATATTCACATGTCCAAAAATTCAGCCAGAATCAAGGGCATGACATCTTTAAAAGGCCCCTTTCTGCACACAATAATGGCTTACGGCCAAACCACCCTGAACTCGTCCGATCTTGGAAGCTAAGCAGGGTCGGGCCTGGTTAGTACTTGGATTGGAGACCGCCTGGGAATACCAGACGCTGTAAGCTTTTTTTATTTTTTTGATCATATGTTTTTTTTTTATCATAGAGAGACATATTCACATTTCCAAAAATTCAGCCAGAATCAAGGGCATGACATCTTTAAAAGGCCCCTGTCTGCAGACAATAATGGCTTACGGCCATACCACCCTGAACACGCCCGATCTCGTCCGATCTCGGAAGCTAAGCAGGGTAGGGCCTGGTTAGTTCTTGGATGCGAGACCGCCTGGGAATACCAGGTGCTGTAAGTTTTTTCATTTTTTTGATCATATGTTTTTTTTTTATCATATAGAGACATATTCACATGTCCAAAAATTCAGCCAGAATCAAGGGCATGACATCTTTAAAAGGCCCCTTTCTGCACACAATAATGGCTTAAGGACATACCACCCTGAACACGCCTGATCTCGTCCGATCTAGGAAGCTAAGCAGGGTCGGGCCTGGTTAGTACTTGGATGGGAGACCGCCTGGGAATACCAGGTGCTGTAAGCTTTTTCATTTTTTTGATCATATGTTTTTTTTTTTTATCATATAGAGACATATTCACATGTCCAAAAATTCAGCCAGAATCAAGGGCATAACATCTTTAAAAGGCCCCTGTCTGCACACAATAATGGCTTACGGCCATACCACACTTAACACGCCCGATCTCGTCCCATCTCGGAAGCTAAGCAGGGTCGGGCCTGGTTAGTACTTGAATGGGAGACCGCCTGGGAATACCAGATGCTGTAAGCTTTTTTAATTTTTTTGATCATATGTTTTTTTTATCATAGAGAGACATATTCACATGTCCACAAATTCAGCCAGAATCAAGGGCATGACATCTTTAAGAGGCCCCTATCTGCACGCAATAATGGCTTACGGCCATATCACCCTGAACACGCCCGATCTCGGAAGCTAAGCAGGGTCGGGCCTGGTTAGTACTTGGATGGGAGACCACCTGGGAATACCAGGTGCTGTAAGCTTTTTCATTTTTTTGATCATATGTTTTTTTTTTTATCATATAGAGACATATTCACATGTCCAAAAATTCAGCCAGAATCAAGGGCATGACATCTTTAAAAGGCCCCTGTCTGCACACAATAATGGCTTATGGCCATACCACCCTGAACACGCTTGATCTCGTCCGATCTCTGAAGCCAAGCAGGGTAGGGCCTGGTTAGTACTTGGATGGGAGACCGCCTGGGAATACCAGGTGCTGTAAGCTTTTCCATTTTTTTGATCATATGTTTTTTTTTTATCATATAGAGACATATTCACATGTCCAGAAATTCAGCCAGAATCAAGGGCATGACATCTTTAAAAGGCCCCTTTCTGCACACAATAACAGCTTACGGCCATACCACCCTTAACACGCCCGATCTCGTCCGATCTCGGAAACTAAGTAGGGTCGTGCCTGGTTAGTACTTGGATGGGAGACCGCCTGGGAATACCAGATGCTGTAAGCTTTTTCATTTTTTTGATCATATGTTTTTTTTGTTTTATCATATAGAGACATATTCACATGTCCAAAAATTCAGCCAGAATCAAGGGCATGACATCTTTAAAAGGCACCTGTCTGCAGACAATAATGGCTTACAGCCATACCACCCTGAACACGCCCGATCTCGTTCCATCTCAGAAGCTAAGCAGGGTAAGGCCTGGTTAGTACTTGGATGGGAGACCGCCTGGGAATACCAGGTGCTGTAAGCTTTTTCATTTTTTTGATCATGTTTTTTTTTTATCATATAGAGACATATTCACATGTCCAAAAATTCAGCCAGAATCAAGGGCATGACATCTTTAAAAGGCCCCTTTCTGCTCACAATAATGGCTTACGGCCATACCACCCTGAACACGCCCAATCTCGTCCGATCTCAGAAGCTAAGCAGGGTCGGGCCTGGTTAGTATTTGGATGGGAGACCGCCTGGGAATACCAGGTGCTGTAAGCTTTTTCATTTTGTTTGATCATATGTTTTTTTTTATCATATAGAGACATATTCACATGTCCAAAAATTCAGCCAGAATCAAGGGCATGACATCTTTAAAAGGCCCCTTTCTGCACACAATAATGGCTTACGGCCATACCACCCTGAACACGCCCAATCTCGTCCGATCTCGGAAGCTGAGCAGGGTCGGGCCTGGTTAGTACTTGGATGGGAGACCGCCTGGGAATACCAGGTGCTGTAAGCTTTTTCATTTTTTTGATGATATGTTTTTTTTTATCATATAGAGACATATTCACATGTCCAAAAATTCAGCCAGAATCAAGGGCATGACATCTTTAAAAGGCCCCTTTCTGCACACAATAATGACTTATGGCCATACCACCCTGAACACGCCCGATCTCGTCCGATCTCGGAAGCTAAGCAGGGTCGGGCCTGGTTAGTACTTGGATGGGAGACCGCCTGGGAATACCAGGTGCTGAAAGCTTTTTCATTTTTTTGATCATATGTTTTTTTTTTATCATATAGAGACATATTCACATGTCCAAAAATTCAGCCAGAATCAAGGGAATGACATCTTTAAGGCCCATTTCTGCACACAATAATGGCTTACGGCCATACCACCCTGAACTCATCCGATCTCGGAAGGTAAGCAGGGTCGGGCCAGGTTAGTACTTGGATGGGAGACAGCCTGGGAATACCAGGTGCTGTAAGCTTCTTCATTTTTTTGATCATATGTTTTTTTTTTTATCATATAGAGACATATTCACATGTCCAAATATTCAGCCAGAATCAAGAGCATGACATCTTTAAAAGGCCCCTTTCTGCACACAATAATGGCTTATGGCCATACCACCCTGAACTCGTCCGATCTTGGAAGCTAAGCAGGGTGGGGCCTGGTTAGTACTTGAATGGGAGACCGCCTGGGAATACCAGGTGCTGTAAGCTTTTTCATTTTTTTGATCATATGTTTTTTTTTATCATATAGAGACATATTCACATGTCCTAAAATTCAGCCAGAATCAAGGGCATGACATCTTTAAAAGGCCCCTTTCTGCACACAATAATGGCTTACGGCCATACAACCCTGAACTCATCCAATCTTGGAAGCTAAGCAGGGTTGGGCCTGGTTACTAGTTGGATGGGAGACTGCCTGGGAATACCAGGTGCTGTAAGCTTTTTCATTTTTTTGATCATACGTTTTTTTTTTATCATATAGAGACATATTCACATGTCCAAAAATTCAGCCAGAATCAAGGGCATGACATCTTTAAAAGGCCCCTTTCTGCACACAATAATGGCTTAAGGACATACCACCCTGAACTTGTCCGATCTCGGAAGCTAAGCAGCGTCTGGCCTGGTTAGTACTTGGATGGGAGACCGCCTGGGAATACCAGGTGCTGTAAGCTTTTTCATTTTTTTTGATCATATGTTTTTTTTTATCATATAGAGACATATTCACATGTCCAAAAATTCAGCCAGAATCAAGGGCATGACATCTTTAAAAGGCCCCTTTCTGCATACAATAATGGCTTACGGCCATACCACCCTGAACACGCCCGATCTCGTCCGATCTCGGAAGCTAAGCAGGGTCGGGCCTGGTTAGTACTTGGATGGGAGACCGCCTGTGGAATACCAGATGCTGTAAGCTGTTTCATTTTTTTGATCATGTGTTTTTTTATCATAGAGAGACATATTCACATGTCCAAAAATTCAGCCAGAATCAAGGGCATGACATCTTTAAAAGGCCCCTTTCTGCACACAATAATGGCTTACAGCCATACCACCCTGAACACGCCCGATCTCGTTCAATCTCAGAAGCTAAGCAGGGTCGGGCCTGGTTAGTACTTGGATGGGAGACAGCCTGGGAATACCAGGTGCTGTAAGCTTTTTCATTTTTTTGATCATGTTTTTTTTTATCATATAGAGACATATTCACATGTCCAAAAATTCAGCCAGAATCAAGGGCATGACATCTTTAAAAGGCCCCTGTCTGCTCAAAATAATGGCTTACGGCCATACCACCCTGAACACGCCCGATCTCGTCCGATCTCGGAAGCTAAGCAGAGTCGGGCCTGGTTAGTACTTGGATGGGAGACCGCCTGGGAATACCAGGTGCTGTAAGCTTTTTCATTTTTTTTGATCATATTTTTTTTTTATCATATAGAGACATATTCACATGTCCAAAAATTCAGCCAGAATCAAGGGCATGACATCTTTAAAAGGCCCCTCTCTGCACAGAATAATGGCTTACGGCCATACCACCCTGAACACGCCTGATCTCGTCCGATCTCGGAAGCTAAGCAGGGTAGTGCCTGGTTAGTACTTGGATGGGAGACCGCCTGTGGAATACCAGATGCTGTAAGCTGTTTAATTTTTTTGATCATGTGTTTTTTTTTTATCATAGAGAGACATATTCACATGTCCAAAAATTCAGCCAGAATCAAGGGCATGACATCTTTAAAAGGCCCCTTTCTGCACACAATAATGGCTTACGGCCATACCACCCTGAACACGCCCCTTTTGCTGTCAGAGTTTGTGTGGTGCTGAAGGAGAGCTGACGTGTCAGTACTGAGCAGGACAGCTGGACTAATTTGTTTGTTTTTTGGATGCGCTTTGGATTTATTTAAATACCTCAGATTGTGAGTGAATGTCCCCCAGCAGTCACTGACTGTTAGGGGGATCGTTTTTCTTTTCACCTTTTTTTCCTGTTTTTTTTTCCACAATTTTGTGAAGAATTTTTGTTTTTTGTGAATGTTTGCTCGTATGTCGCGAGCAAACTCACACGGACGGATCACAAAGATGACAGGACCACGGACTGGAGAGATGGAAAAAGGAAAAGAGAACGGACAACAACGTGAACAAACAAACATGGCACTGAAACAAAGGAATGGATTAAACGACAACGAGAAGAACGACGGACAAAAAGGACGGATGAAAACGGCAAATGAAACAGGGAACGGAATGGATGACGGAGAGAGAGGAAGAGAGAGGAGCGGCGGGCTGATTGCTCCGCATGCAGAGAATGGGAGAGGTGGCGAGAGAGCAGAAAAAGAGGAAGCAAAAGTGTCTTTTGAGAGAAAACTAACACTAAACATTGAAATGGTGGGAGACAAAGTTCCTCTAAATCACGTCATGAGCAACATAAAAATGATCTGTGGGGGCCTGCTGGCGTGCAGAACCCTGGGACCTGAAAAACTGGAGGTGACGGTGAGCAACATTAAAGGAAAGGAAAGGCTGCTGGATGGATTTAAAATCGGAGAGACCAGAGTCGTGGCGAGAGAACTAAATAATGATGAGCTGGTGGTGTCTTTTTTAAACCTGCCAGCGTATATCACAGATGAAGAAATAGTTTGGAAGCTGACGGGATGGGGAGTGAAACCGACATCACCAATAAAACGCAGAATGTGGCCTGGAACAATGATAGCTGACGGAACGAGGTTTGTCCGGGTCAGATTTAATGACCAGGTACAGTCACTCCCTTACTCCACAAAGTTTAACACTGTGATGGGGAACGAATACTTTAGAGTAATACATGATAGACAACAAAAAGTGTGCAGGATGTGCATCCAGCCGGGACACATCCTGAGAGAGTGTCCAGAATTTATGATCCACAACTGTGGGGTGCAGGGACACTTTGCGCGAGAGTGCAGCGCGAACAGCACAAAATGCACAAACTGTAAAAAAAGAGAAAATGAATGTGAGTGTGAGAACGGAGAGGAAAGCAAGAACGAGGTGGAGGAGGTGTACGAGGATGAAGACGAGGCGAAGGAGGTGTACGAGGAGGAGGCGGAGGAGAAGGAGGTGATCGGAGCAAGCAGGAAGGAGATCAGAGAAGACGAGAACAGTGACGGAGAAATGGAGCAGAGCGGAGAGAGCGGAGGAGAACGGGCGTCAGAGTGCGAGCTGGAGACGCCGGAGCTGGCTGGAGAGGGAGGACAGCAGAAGCAGCGAAAAACGAGCGAGAGAGGGAAAAAAGGAGACGGAAGGGACGTGGCAGAAGACCCGGGGGTAAGCATGAGCACAGAGGGGAGGGAGATGCCTGAGAGTGGTGTTGGACAGGCGGGAGGGAGAAAAATCACGCTAAATAATACGGGTAAAAGCACCAGTCCCAATGAAACGGACAGCGAAATGGATGTGAGTGAACTGGCGAGTGCGCAAAAAAGACTAAGTCTTGGACAACGAAAAAAGTTGGTGAAAAAATTGAAATGTAAGGACAAATAATGACTGACAATAACCCCTGTAAATCCTTTTTTTTTGTTTTTATTTTTATGATAATGGCCTTTAATTTATTTTCGATAAACGTGAATGGACTAAGGAACAAAGAAAAAAGACATGCGATTCTTTCCTTGCAGAATGACGTTTTGTGCCTGCAGGAGACCAGGTGGGATGATTCCCTGGTGGAAGACATAAAAAAAGACTTTGTGGGCCATATTTTCTGCTCCAATGGCACGTCGAGGGCGAGAGGAGTGGCGGTTTTAGTCAAAACGCGTCGGGTAACAGGGGTAAATTTGGTTTATGGAGACAAAGAAGGAAGAATAATAGTAATAGACTGTGTGTATGAAACGAAAAATATAAGAATCATAAATATATATGCACCGAATGGAGAAAAAGAAAGGAAAACATTCTTCATTGCAATAAGCAAATGGTGGGAAAGGAATTGTATAATAATCGGTGACTTTAATGTGGCGATGACACCCACCGATGTGTCAAAAAATAATGTGTTTAAGGGGGATGTGAGCAGGGGGACACTTAAAGATATAATGATAACGAAACAATGCATTGATATTTGGAGATTGCTACATCCATGGGAGAGGGTGTTCTCCAGGAGACAAATTGTACTGAATAGATTAAAACAATCTAGAATAGATTATGCTTTGGTGACATGCGAGGTAGTGAGGTGGATTAAAGAAGTTGAATATAAAACTAATATGTGGAGCGATCACGCTGGAATAGAAATCACGTTTAGAAAAGAAACGAATGTACGTAAAGGAGGGATATGGTGCTTTAATGCAAGCTTGCTGGATGATGGAATGTTTGTGAAAAGTATGGAAAAATTGTTGAATGATGTGGGATATGAGTGGAATGAGAGTGAAGATATGAATGTGTGGTGGGATAGTGTAAAAGTCAGAATTAAAAAAAAGTGTATCAATTATAGTAAAGAGAAAAAGTGGAGAGAAAATAGAAAGGAAGAGAATTTGAGAAAACAACTAAGTGAGGAACTATAGCATCGCTTGACAGTGTAGATAATGTAGATGTCGAAAAATACATACATTTAAAAGAACAGTTGGGAGTGATTGAACTTAAAAAGAGTAGGGGTGCAGCCATTAGGAGTAAAATACAATATATGTATGAGGGGGAGAGGAGTACAGCCTTTTTTTTAGGTCTGGAAAAACAAAAACAA
>NW_026870100.1:975000-980000 GCF_963584025.1 Labrus mixtus | reverse complement strand
CATGATAGACAACAAAAAGTGTGCAGGATGTGCATCCAGCAGGGACACATCCTGAGAGAGTGTCCAGAATTTATGTGCCACAACTGTGGGGTGCAGGGACACTTTGCGCGAGAGTGCAGCGCGAACAGCACAAAATGCACAAACTGTAAAAAAAGAGAAAATGAATGTGAGTGTGAGAACGGAGAGGAGAGCAAGAACGAGGTGGAGGAGGTGTACGAGGATGAAGACGAGGCGGAGGAGGTGTACGAGGAGGAGGCGGAGGAGAAGGAGGTGATCGGAGCAAGCAGGAAGGAGATCAGAGAAGACGAGAACAGTGACGGAGAAATGGAGCAGAGCAGAGAGAGCGGAGGAGAACGGGCGTCAGAGTGCGAGCTGGAGACGCCGGAGCTGGCTGGAGAGGGAGGACAGCAGAAGCAGCGAAAAACGAGCGAGAGAGGGAAAAAAGGAGACGGAAGGGACGTGGCAGAAGACCCGGGGGTAAGCATGAGCACAGAGGGGAGGGAGATGCCTGAGAGTGGTGTTGGACAGGCGGGAGGGAGAAAAATCACGCTAAATAATACGGGTAAAAGCACCAGTCCCAATGAAACGGACAGCGAAATGGATGTGGGTGAACTGGCGAGTGCGCAAAAAAGACTAAGTCTTGGACAACGAAAAAAGTTGGTGAAAAAATTGAAATGTAAGGACAAATAATGACTGACAATAACCCCTGTAAATCCGTTTTTTTTGTTTTTATTTTTATGATAATGGCCTTTAATTTATTTTCGATTAACGTGAATGGACTAAGGAACAAAGAAAAAAGACATGCGATTCTTTCCTTGCAGAATGACGTTTTGTGCCTGCAGGAGACCAGGCGGGATGATTCCCTGGTGGAAGACATAAAAAAAGACTTTGTGGGCCATATTTTCTGCTCCAATGGCACGTCGAGGGCGAGAGGAGTGGCGGTTTTAGTCAAAACGGGTCGGGTAACAGGGGTAAATTTGGTTTATGGAGACAAAGAAGGAAGAATAATAGTAATAGACTGTGTGTATGAAACGAAAAATATAAGAATCATAAATATATATGCACCGAATGGAGAAAAAGAAAGGAAAACATTCTTCATTGCAATAAGCAAATGGTGGGAAAGGAATTGTATAATAATCGGTGACTTTAATGTGGCGATGACACCCACCGATGTGTCAAAAAATAATGTGTTTAAGGGGGATGTGAGCAGGGGGACACTTAAAGATATAATGATAACGAAACAATGCATTGATATTTGGAGATTGCTACATCCATGGGAGAGGGTGTTCTCCAGGAGACAAATTGTACTAAATAGATTAAAACAATCTAGAATAGATTATGCTTTGGTGACATGCGAGGTAGTGAGGTGGATTAAAGAAGTTGAATATAAAACTAATATGTGGAGCGATCACGCTGGAATAGAAATCACGTTTAGAAAAGAAACGAATGTACGTAAAGGAGGGATATGGTGCTTTAATGCAAGCTTGCTGGATGATGGAATGTTTGTGAAAAGTATGGAAAGATTGTTGAATGATGTGGGATATGAGTGGAATGAGAGTGAAGATATGAATGTGTGGTGGGATAGTGTAAAAGTCAGAATTAAAAAAAAGTGTATCAATTATAGTAAAGAGAAAAAGTGGAGAGAAAATAGAAAGGAAGAGAATTTGAGAAAACAACTAAGTGAGGAAATAGCATCGCTTGACAGTGTAGATAATGTAGATGTCGAAAAATACATACATTTAAAAGAACAGTTGGGAGTGATTGAACTTAAAAAGAGTAGGGGTGCAGCCATTAGGAGTAAAATACAATATATGTATGAGGGGGAGAGGAGTACAGCCTTTTTTTTAGGTCTGGAAAAACAAAAACAAAAAAGAACAGAAATAAACGAATTATTAAATGAAGCAGGTAAAAGTGTGACAGATAAAAAGGGAATTTTAGAAATAGTAAAGGGCTATTATGAAAGCCTGTTTTCGAGACAGGAGTGTGATAGCGTGAGTGTGAACAGAGCTTTGGGTGCCTTAAAGAAAAAACTAAGCGAGGACGATAAAATGTGGTGTGATTGTGAGTTTACAGAGGGAGAAATCAGAAGTGCTTTAGAGGGGTTAAACAAAAACAAAAGTCCTGGGAGCGATGGCCTAACTGCGGAATTCTACCAAGCTTTCAAAGAGCAGCTGGTGCCCTTGGTGAACAAATTGAGTAAATATATGGAAAAAGTGAAACATATACCAAAAAGTTTAGGGGAAGGGGTGGTTACTATTTTTTACAAAAACAAGGGGGACAATAAAAATCTGGACAACTACAGACCAATCAGCCTACTCAACACAGACTACAAAATCATAGCGAAAACAATAGCCAATAGAATCAGGGAGGTAATAGGAACAATCATAGAACAAACACAATCATACAGTATACCAAACAGAGACATAGCAGACTCAATCATTTCAATAAAACAGACGGTCAGGGATATGGAAGGGGAGGGGGGAATATGGCTAGGGATTGATTTAAATAAAGCTTTTGACAGAGTAGATCACGGGTTCATGGGGAAGGTGTTAGAGAAGTTTGGATTCGGAGAGAGAATGAGAGAATGGATAAATATGTTGTATACAGGAGCGGAAAGCAAGATAAAATGTAACGGGGAACTAACTGATTCTTTTAAAATATCAAGGTCAGTGAGACAAGGATGTCCGATGTCAGCGCTGTTGTACAGCTTGGTAGCAGAGCCGCTGGCAGCACTGATATCGGAAGACGTAAACATAAAAGGTATAGGTAAGGAAAACGTAAAAATAATACAGTATGCAGATGACGTGAATATAATGGTAAAAGGAGAGGAGGATATAAAATTAATATTAAAACATGTACAAACTTATGAAAGAGCATCTGGGGCAAAAGTAAATGAAAATAAGTCAGAAATTATGTTACTAGGTAAGGAATCCAATCTAGTTAACAAGTGGGGATTTAAAACGGTGTGTGAGAGAAGAAAAGTGTTGGGAGTGAATATGGGGAAAAATGAGAATGAATGTGATGATATAACATGGAATGAGGTGGTGGGTAAAATTAAAAAAACATTGAATTTGTGGAAAGCGAGGGGTCTATTGTTGAGAGGAAGGGTAGCCGTAACAAATGCTCTTGTGTTGTCCAAAGTGAATCATGCGCTGAGTACTTGTACGCTTCCGGACTGGGCCTTTAAGGAGATTTCAAAGACCATTAGGGACTTTATTTGGAAAAACAAAGCAGCGAGTATAGCTCACAAAACAATAATAGGGGCTAAAGATCAGGGGGGGCTAGCTTTGATTGATTTACTTACAAAAAAAGTAGCACTAAGAGTCAAATTGATAGGCAAATTTATGGACCAGAACCGGAACGTAGTTTGGAAAAACCACTTCAAACAATATCTGTGCAGTTTTGGACTCTACAACGAGGACAACCTGTACCAGATCAATAACCCGGATTCATTTAAACACTTGCCACGGTTTTTCCAGGAAGTACTCAGTGCGTGGTATCAGGTTTCATCCTGGACTGTACCAGAGTGCGGAACGAGAGGGTCAGTGCTACGACTGCCCTTCCTCTCGAGCCCGTATTTTAAAAATGGGGAGAGGGTAATTAAGTGTGAAGCTATGTCGAAAGCGGGATATATTAGAATAAGGGATTTACTGAACTGTGGGGGGGATTTTGATTTACAAATGGTGGTGAGGGGTTTAAAAAATAAAGGGTGTGTGTGCAGAAAGGATGTGATTGAGGGAGTGTTTGCAAATGTAAAATTGTCTTTGTCGAGCGAATGGGAAAAATTAATTAAAAGAGAAGGAGGGAGTGATGCAGGACGATGTGGGGGGGATCTCCCTGTGCCTAGGGGAGAAGAAACACAACATTATAGATGTCACTACAAAAATTTGGTATAGGTGCGCAATCACACATAGAATACAGAAACCCACATCCGAAGTAAAATGGACAGACACATACCCGGACATAACAAGCAACATGATATGGAAGAACATTAACATTCCGCATACACCACATGCAATATTTGACCTAGATTTCAAACTGAGGCACAGGAGGATCTTCACCTGCATCGTCCTGCATCAGATCCATAAGGAGAGGTATGAAAGAAAGTGTTGTGTATGTGAAAGTACGGATGAGGATTTAATACATTTGTTTGTTACGTGTGGGGAATTGGTTTATTTTTGGGGAAAAATAAGAGAAATGTTGAGGAAATGCAGTAAGAATGAGTGTTGGAATGAAAGGGGGTGGGAATTGTCGGTGTTGTTGGGGGTGGGAACAAAACAAAAAAATCACAATGTAATGAATATAATTTTGGCTTTTGCAAGAAAAGCGGTTTTTAACAGGAGGAATTATGCACTGTATGAAAGTAAGAAAATGAATGTGTGGAGAATGTTTGTGAATGAATGGAAAGCACATCTTAAATTACTGTACATAGCGAATGAGAGTGAGTTTGTGAGAATGTTTGTGGAAGGTGCGAATGTGTGTAGAGTAAACGAGGAGGGAATTATGTGGGATGTCTAAATTATTTTGTTTTTGGTTTTGTTGGTACGAGGGCTTCTTTTTTGGTCATGGGGAAAATGGGTGATTTGATTTGGGTTTTTTTTTTCTCAGTGGTTTTTTGAGAATACTGTGGGGTTTTTGTATGTTTTTGTGGTTTGTTTTCAGAGGGGTGTTTGCTTTGGGGGAGGGACTCAGAAGAGTTGTCATGAGTTGGGGGTATCAGGGGTGATTTGAGTTTTTTTTTCTGATGCTATGTTTTTATTGTTTTTAGGGTGCCGTTTGCGTCAGAGGGGAGGTTTAATTTAGAGGGTGTATGTATTATAATAGCATTTGTTGTAAATGATGTGAAAGCATTATAAATGTTTTTGTAATTTTGATAATAAAAGATAAAAAAAAAAAAAACACGCCCGATCTCGGAAGCTAAGCAGGGTCGGGCCTGGATAGTACTTGGATGGGAGACCGCCTGGGAATACCAGACGCTGTAAGCTTTTTCATTTTTTTGA